>NW_010105398.1:57177-88639 GCF_000699245.1 Pterocles gutturalis | reverse complement strand
TGTTAGAGCTGGATGGGGTTTCTGTGCAAACCAGTCCATTCAACAAACCCACAGAGTTCTGGAGAAATGGATGCTATTCATGAAAACAGGTGGAATTTGACAAAAGTTTTGGCCCAGGCAAATACAAACGTGCTGTGTAGGAATGCAGTTTAGGGGAGGGATGTGAGGGGTTGAAGATAATGATGAAAAGGTCAAACAAGTTTTCAAAATTATTAATTTTCTTTGGTTTAGAATTTTGTTTGGAAATATCATCTTTCTGTTCCATTCTCATCCTCCTTTCATAGTCCTTCTGAGTTTTTCTTACGGGCTTAGGTAACTTGCAAAGAAATTAAACATTTCTTTTCAGAAGGTCTAAGTGGTCTGGAGTTTCCAAAGTTATTTTCTCTTCCATGTCACAAAAAAGTAGTAACGAGGAATATTTTACATAGTGTAAGTGGTGGAAATTAAGTGTAGTGCACCATAGTCAGCCTGGAGCTGAGCCCTTGGGGAGTGCTGCCTGGAGTTAGAAAAGTTTGTGCTCCTTAGGAAGGGGAAGAAGCAGGGTATGTGCATGCCACTACTAGGGCAGAGTGGGGAAGGAAGCATCCGAGGATCTGGTCCCTCCCTCGGTCACACGCAGGTCCATTGTATCACAACTCTTGTGTGTCTGTGTGTAATATCCACCCTGACCTGGCCATGCGCATAAAGCATGAGGCACTGGACAGTCTATATATACTTGCCTGCAGGAAACATCAAAGTCACTTCCCCTGCAGTGTTTCTTCACTGACTTAACTGGAGAAATGTCTGTGGTGACGTGGTGAGGAGAAGTGGCTGGCTGCCACCGCAGCCAAGCCCAGGCTGCCCAGGCTCCCTAATGGCAAGCACTAATTGTGTCAGCTTCCTTATTGCAAAGACCTTCCTTCTCCGAGCAAGCACACAGCCTGCTTGCTTTTCCCCCTGAAACATCGCAGTCTCTGAGTCATCCTATCCACAAGAATTCAGGGCAAAATTCAGCCCATCATATCCTGCTTTTTATTTGAAGAAAACAATGAGCGGCAGGTCTGCCAACAGGGTCCTAACGGCCCCGAATGGAGTCCCAAGGGGATGTGGCCAACGTCTGACCAGGAATCAAGACAGCTTCTTTGGTCCACATATCTGGATGTATCAGGGAACACAGAGATGCACTTGAGTTTCCAGACAGGCCTCTTGCTTGTAACAGGTCTACTGGTGGTGGGAGAGGTGGGGGGATTTTGCCAAGGGCATTGCAACCAACTCAGGGAAGGATTGTTCCTCTGGACTTCACCAGGATGCACTGCAGCTTGCTTTGGGCATCCACCTCGTGCACTTTGGCTTCCAAATCACTTCTAACTGCCAGGTTTAATTTCTTTGGAAGATGCTCTTTGTCTCTCAGTTTTGCTCCACAGTTTTTAGATAGTTTATTGACTGATACAAAAGCCCCACTCCCTTATTTTTTTTAGGCTAGTGCTAATAGGAAGAGTGTGGAACCATGAAGCTGACAGGAAAAAAAAACTGCCATGCAAAATGCTTCTGTTCCTGAATTCACTTGAAGGTTTGGAGACATTTTAGCATTCAGGTACAAATGTGACATGATTTGTGTTGCACACAGCACTGTTTCTCTACTTTGTTCCAGCCACAGGGATAAAAAATAAATTTGCCTTCCACCATTATCAAAATGTTCTGCAAATCTTATCAACCCCCTACATCTTTCAAAAGTAATAGATGTCCCTTCTTTATAATGAGCCACAAGAAAATGTGCTTTGGAGTTACAATTCCAAAGCAATTGTCCTTTGACAGACTGACTGTTCAAGTAATGTGCAGAAAGTCCCAGGTAAGGCTGTTCTTCTGTGGGGTTGGTTTTTGTGTTTTTTGTTTTTTTTTCTCCAAAGACCAGTTTGACTGTCTAGAGGGTATGTGAGCCATAGCTAAAATCCCTTTGAGTTGGGCAGTGGAGACCACGGCTCCAGTAGCTGCTCGGGGATTTTGCAGCTGTTCTCCAGCAGAGATGTGCAGTAACTGTGCGCAGTAACGTACACGGATTTTCTTTCATAGTGGATGTTAATTTATGAGCTCGCTTAGAACTTTAACACTTGGTTGGTTTACGCTGCACCTTTTTTTGTTACACATAGACAGCATTTCCTGAACTAGGATGGTAACTGGATACAGGATTGCCTCAAATCCTTAGCGAGGTCTGCTGCTCAGAAATTCCACCCTAAACCCCGCCAGGTCTTTTGTCACAGAATATTATTAGTTCCCTCTAAAAGGTCCTGAGAGTAACAAAGTACTTTTTTTTTTTAAACCCAAACTTGCCTCAAATAGGAGGGAGAAAAGAGAAAAGATGATAGGAAGCTTATTTCTGGTGAGAAGATGTAGACTGAGCATAGGATGATTTACTCTGGTGCTCTCGTAATATGTGACACATCTGCAGGTCTGAAAATAAACCCTCCTCCTGTTGTATCTGGGTCAGGATTACTAACCTAAGAAACCACTTATTTGCTTCAGCATGAATGTCACATCACACAGATTTCTGACGGTCCCCCTGCAAGCTACAACCTTCTGAGAAGGACCCTAAAAAACAGGTTTCATGCAACCAGCACTCTGCACATGGGTGCTGAGGCACACACCTGGAGGGAAGGGAGGAAAAGATGAGGTTTACATGGTTTTCCCAGTGCAGCAAAAGAGGATTCCCATGTAGTAGGTGGGCAGCTGACTTCCTGGGCTGCAGTATACAGGTAGCATCCAGACCCTGCTTCCCCATCCTACTCACACTTCCAAAGACCTCTGTGACTCTGTCCCCTTTCCCCCAAAATTATCCTGTTGTTTTCCTGTAAAAGAAGCCTTCAGGTATTTCCAGGTGAAACAGATTGTTGCTAGGCTTGAAAGAAATGTTTTATTTGGTCTGCTTTTTTAATGTTTTATTGGTTTTCTGAAACTGCCAGCAAAGAAAAAAAAATGCAGGCTATTTCAAGCATAGTTCAAGTATGTGGTTAACTTCTCCTGGTTTCTAAAGGGACTTTCTACAGTACTTGGAGGTAAACACATGCCCAAGTGCTTCATTTAATGAATTCCCTCTGTTCCTCAAACACAGATAACAGACAACCACGATGATGACAGCACAGCATTGCAGAGACACGTGAAAGGACCTCTTCTTGGGCTTCAGTTTAGAGCAGCCTTTCAGAGCTTCATTTCTAAACCCAGACAAATCTCTGGAAGTTGTTCTGACATGTATTATAACAATAAATAAATAATCACGTGGCATTTTATTACACCATCAGAACTCTCTTTGCATGGGATACCAGTGGATCTGGATGAAACCAATTCTAATTACAGATAAAAGGTTTGATGCATGAAAAGAAGCTGGTATTTACACCCAATTATCTGAGGGAGGAGAGATAGGGATGCGCTTCCTTTTATCATTTTCATTAAATTTCTTTTGAAATTAAAAGACTCCTTGAGTTTATGAAGATGCAACAGTCTTTTCAACTTGCCGTCAGTGAGATACAGGTTGTTTTCCATGATGTGTTGCGTAAGTTCAGACACTGGGATCTCCCCCCCCTCCTCGACTCTAGTAGAGCATTGCATGGTGCTTGCTCACCCTCTTAATGCCCCTTTGCTGAAATTTAATCTCCTGGATTTGCATTTCATTAATTTCAGATCTGAGGTCAGGTACCTTGTGTTTGTAAACTGCCTCTGCCTTTGCATCACCTGAAGTAAATCACTTTGAATGAATGAAACCTCCGTGCCTTTGGGCACAGTCACAACAGGTCCAGCAGCCTGAGGATTGCCAGGGAGGAGTAACACCAGCCCATTGCATGCTAACAGAGGGCAGCTGGACCTACAAATGCCATTTTACCCCAGAGAACCCTCTGAGGGAACAGAGAGAGAGAGGGGATGGGAAGCAGCCAGGTGGATGTCTTATCCCAAAGAAAGCAGCTCTCAGAGATTGGGGAGAGCAGGACTTATCAGCTCTGTGTGCTGCTTGCCTTCCAGAAGACCTGGTCTTTGCCACTCCCCTCCTCCCTCCCTCCAAGCCCAGCCTCTTTTCTTGATCTCAGAATAGGTTGCTTACTTCTTCCCCTGTTCATTTCTCCATCTGCAAATTGGGGATGATGTGCGTAAAGCTCTCTGAAATCCTCTGCAGGGAGGTGCCACAGAAGTGGAAAGTATTAGCTATCAGTATCCTTGTCAATATTCTGGTTGACTTGGAGTGAAGTCACATAATCCTGTGTTTGGGTCATCACTGTTTGTTGCTATGGAAATGTGTGCTATCAGATATTACAAATTCAGAGTCTGAAGACATCTGAGGAGGGGGAAAATCCTTTGTTTGAAGAGACATTTGTGTCAGTGGCAGAAAACTCTGCCAGAAAGACGAGAACTCACCTATTTGCCTTTCATTCTCTGAAATTTCCTGGAATGAGTCAATACGAGCTCTCCCTGCTCAACCCTGAGAGCCGGTATCTCTTACTCGGTGCACTATTCCAAAATGACTGCACATGCTGGGTGAATTTCCTGCAGTCATATGTGAATACATCTGGTAAGATCATTAACACTAGAGCAGAAGACAAATGCAAAGTATGCGCTTGACCATATGGGTGAACGTGAGCTGCTTAAGAGTGTGCACCGTAATGGAGATGGAAAGTCTTACGAGAGAAGATCAGTATCTCCCCATCTCTTTGGTAAGGGATTAAGGCAGTTGGTCTTGCCGGAGTATTCATAGAGCGTAAGGCCAAAGGCGACAGTTAGGTCACCTAGACTGACCTCCTGCATGTTACAGGTCACGGTATTTCATCCAGGGACCCCTGAGCTGTGCCTTATAACTTGTGTTGAGGCTACAGAAAAGCTTCCAGACAGACCAGAGAGGCAGATGCTAACAACTCCCTGCCTAGTTTGTTCCAGTGAATAAGCACTCTCACTGGTAAGGCACAACTGGTAAGGGTGGGTGCAGTTTGAACCAAGCTTGCTGCAGTGGGGTCAAACCCAGAAATGGATGTGCTGGCCCAGGGCAGCTTACAGATCCAATCTGGTGGGGTTACAGCACCCTGCACCTCAGTCCCTCCTGGCTCCAAACCTCTGCATGTATGTGCTTACTCACCAAGTCACCACACAGTTTTCCTTGAGTGAAACAGAAGAGGCTTTTTGGGCAGCTTGCTGTTCATTTCTACAGTTCTCTATTGCACCTGTGCAAAATCTGACAATATTTCTTAAATCTAGAGATGCCCAGCACATGTAGGTGCTCAGTGTTGGTCCTGTGCATTGACTCTACAGACAAAAAAAATCCCCTTCTGGTACATATTCAGCATTGTTCTGATTTCTAGACCTCACTGTCAGGTTCTCTGAACAAAGGCCGCTTTAAGAGAAAACACAGTTCAGGTTTTAGTAAAGCCTCTATTTGGGGTATTTCATGGACACACTCTTATCTCATGCTTAAAGATGAAACACAAGCCACACCTTTATTTCCCTTTGGATCTCTGTATGGAGTGCATTCCTTATCCTTTACCAGTTTCCCATTGGGATTTTTCCTCCCTGCTTCATAGAAAGCTGATTTCAGACTGAAAGCAGGGTTAAAAGGTGCCTAAGACCAAGCAGGCCAGCTTGAGCTTTCTTAATTAAGGTCTTTATTTTCAGCTATTCAGGCAGGTTGTAAAAGCTGGGTAATACTTGGGGGGATGCAGCCACTGGCAGGCAGGGCTGACAAGAACTGTTGCCTGAACATCATGCATATACTATTTTTAGCACACCAACACCTGCACCCAGCATTAACAGAAGGCTCTTCCAGTGAGAAATGGCCAACTCATGAAAAGATGTATGTGCGTTTTTATGTATGTATATATGTGTGCACGTATATATATATACACACACGTATGTGTACGTATACATATATGCAGATATATTTGCCAAGATTTTTTTCTGTGACAAATTTTTAATCCATTTAAACTAAATTTTCCATATTTAATGGAAAGTTCTAGTGAAAGACTTTACTCTTCCTAAACGAAGGAATATATGTTGTAGGGTAATTGTATATTGTGTTTTATAAATTCCCTGTCTGCTAAGAAAGATGATACAGCTTTTATTTCGTACAAGTTTCAGGTTTACAATGCAGACAGTAAAGATCAGGCTGGGAATCTGAACAGCGGCTTACTATTCTTGCTTCTCTACTACCATGGTGATTTTTGCCATCAGAACTGAAACCGCCAATTATGGGACTGAATCATGGAACGAGACAGCTTATGCTTTGCTTTTTCATCCAAATCAGCAGAACCTGCAAAGCTCTTGGTACTTGTAATTATTATTGTCACTCTCCAAGTCACATTTAAAAATCAAGAAGACATCCAGAACTGCCTAAGGTATTGCTTATCAGGAGTAGAAATAGTGAATTTAGATCTTGTTTGCATTAAGCCATTTTTGGACACTTTCCATTGCCAGCTCCACGCTATTACAAATTATTCCAGTGCCTGGGACACTGTCACCTCCTCTCACAGACTGCCAGTATTCAGAACAGGTAGTACAGACACTCTTAGGAAAAATGCTGACGTGAAAAACCAGTATCTGTTCTCCCCAGTGTGATGGGAGAACGCAGGTGCTACATGTTTTCCAGCCTGACAAGTTGTTCTTCATGGACCTCAGCTCTTCTCTTTGCTGAAGCACAGACCGCAATTCTGACCTTGCAGGATGGTTTAGCAAGAATTATACAGATGTAATTGTTAAGGCTGCTGAAGATAAAAACCCCAAATAGACATATAATAACACATAACAGAGTGCCATATAATTTTAGAAATATTTAATACATCTAAATTCTGTATGCGGTAGCCACAATAGACATCACTCCTCAGTAACACTCAACTTAATTAAAACGAAGTTACCATTCTGTAGCTTTGTTTCATGCAGTTTCTCTAGTCAGGATTTGCAAGCATGTTTGTATCATTCTTTTTCCCTCCAGGTCAACTTTTGATCATTTTGGCCACTTGCAATAAACATTTGGCAGAACGAGAGGGCTACACTCCTAATAATTTTGTGAATACTTGTCTCTGTTTTAAGGAGAGAGAAACATCATTAGTTTGCAGTGAAAAGCTGCAAAATTACCTCAACCACAGCTGGCACAAAGGGTTTCTACAGGAGATGTTGTAACAGCCTAGCCACAGCCACATTGCGTGTTTTGTTAGACACCGGAGTCTCCAGTCACAAGACACGCAGCCCTGGGCAGCTCAGCTCTGCCTCTTTGGCTGTTCTTAGACCTACTTTTTTAAAAATCTCACTGGCTACACGTCAGATGCCAACATGAGAAATTCAGCCCACAGCCCACGATTTGTGAACTGCATCAGCAAGACACACTTCTTCACTTACACATCTCTCTGCTGAACTCCAGCCAGTCTGAGCCAAACACAGCAATTCTTCAGATCCGTCCTGACACCGCTGAGCTTTAGCATCAGTCATCTCCCATCTCGATTTCTGCAAAGCCCTTGATGGCAGTGAGTAGAATAAACCAAGGGATTGCCACATGTTGGGGAACAAAGACCCTGGATACTGTCAACTGCACTGCAAGCTGTGGCTAAATGCTACGCTGCCCTTGGGTAAGGAGTTCACTCAATCACTAGTTGATCAGGACATCTGTTGGATGCTTTAAAAGGGATAGAGATGTTAGGACCCAACAACAGACAGTTTTCAGTCCTGGGCTGCGCTGGGCTGGGCAGGAAGCTCTTGGGTCTAGTTTAGCAGAACTGACTAGTAAAACCTGTACCACTCTCTGACCCCTTCTTGGGAGCTGTCCCACGTGGCTGCAACATAGCAGACCTCTTCTCCTGCCCCAGCTCCCTAGAAATCTTGCCCTGGCATTGCCCATGGCCATTGCCCTGGAGGCTGCGTACCCCACTATTTGCTGTCCTGGCTTCTCCATGCCGTGGAGGAGATGCCTGCAGCGCATGCTGGTGACCTGCCCCACATACTGCTGGATGTTTCCAGCTTGCTCCTGACTGCATGACCTGGGTCTGCTCTCTGCTTGCATACAGGCATGTGGGGATTTTCCAGAAAAAAAAAAATATATATGCCCCTTCCCTGCTCTTGTTCTCCCTTTCATCAGATTTAAATGGTGCCAGGTAAAGCTGAAGGGTTTTAACTGAGCAAAAACAAAAATGATGGCAAAATTAAGCCATGGGTATACAAGGTAAAACCGATTGCGTGTTTGCTACAGATACCTGAGGGCAACGTTTTGTTTTGTATTCACCTTGGCTGCTCCAGGATGCCCCTCAGCTCACAACCATTTCAGCCTGGGCCTTCATGGCAGCACTGAATGATGACTCTCAGTCACTAGTGACGTTTTCCTTCTCTCCTAGTTTACTATTTTTCACACTCCGGTTCCAGCCACTGTTTCCTGGCTTATTTTCCACTTGGAAGCAGCTCTCCACCTCCCCCATCTTTGTCTGCCCAATATGTCCCTGCTCCTTCCCCTCCCTCTAGCTCAAAACCTCATCCCTTTCTCCTCCATCTCGCAAAATCTGTGTCCTCCTCTCTGCAGGGACAAGCTGTAGGGACAAGCTCCTTTCCCAGCCCTCTCCTCTGCATCCACATCAGCAGCACACTCTCTGAGCCTCTTCCTTCCGTGCTCTTTTCTTAGGCTGGGCTCCCTTCTCCGGCCCTCCCCCGCCACCTCCCCTCCTCTCTGGGAAAAACCAGCTCTCGCCCTGCCTCCAGCCTTGGGACGCCGACTTCCTCCTCCGCGAGCAGCCGCAGCAGCTTCCTCTGACCACCGCTGTCCCAGACACTCTGGCTCCGCGGCACGCCCTCCACGTGCACAAAAACACTGCACCAGGGCTTTGCTTTCTTCTTCAAAAACTCAGCTCAGCCCAAGCAGATGCACCATTGAGGAAACACCTGTAATGTGTGTGTCACCCATTGTGCCACTGCCAGCATGGACACCCCGGCTGGCTCCACCAGCCATCGTAACCCATTGCCACGGGTGTCACTGGGGACTGTGGCGTTTGCTCGTGTCCTTGTGCATCTGGGTATCCTGTAGCACCACCCTGAGAGTCCAAAAAGGATGTTTTTTTGCAAACAGGATCTGTTGTTTTGCTGCAAAGCAGATGCCCTGTGGTGTGCAGAGGGCACCAAGGTTTCAAGTGGATGTGAAGAAGAGCACCCTTCTCGGGTGGAAGTTTGCATGAGAGATGGGGAAACTGGAGTTAGTGCCTGGAGACAAGACTGACCCAAGGGGCCACAGGGCAGGGAGAGACGAGGCACATCTGTCCCAGGGGAGCCCTGTTTGCTCAGCTGCCCTCCTAGTTGTTGTGACTCACCCTCCTGCACCATCAGCTTGTGTAATGGAGGGCAAATCCCTCCCTATGAGCTGCTCCTGTTGGAGCTTGCTTGAAGGTAGGCTGCTCTGGGCAAAGCTGTCAGGGATGGAGATGGGAGCTGGCCATCCCCATGCGACCTTGCCATTGCCACGCAGCAGTGGGGCTGCTAACGTGAGTAAAGTCCGGACCATCCCGGGTGGCCTCTGCCTGGTCTGTGCAGATGCCTGTGTGATTGCTGGCAAACAGATAACCCAGCTCTTAGCACAGTTCTTGCCTTTGACACTGCCAGCTCTCAGCCAGCTGTCTGTTTTCAGGTCTCATGAACTCAGCAGGCTTGGAACAAGCTGCAACTTGGCAGAGACATCCAAAGAAAAGCCAGATGTTGCAGGAAGTGCTGTCAGGATGGGTCAACTTAGGACTAATTCAGTGCTAGTAGAGGCCACAGTGCTGCTGGCCTCCAGCCTCCCAAATAGAAAGCTACTTTTAATTTCCTGGTGGCTTGTGGCCACCAGAACCACCATGATCTCCCATTCCCAGATGTTGAAGTCTGAGTGTCATTGGCCAAGCCTAGTTTTAACTTACTTCATTTTCTGCTGAGATTTATACCAGAGAAGTTTTGTTGATTTCCTCCTTTCTAGGCAATGGTTGTGTAACACTCCTGGCTTGGGATAGCTGCTCTGTTCCAGTCCAAAGCAGCTGTGTTGCAGCGGTGGATTTTGGTGATCCATATTACTTAGATATAGCCATCTGCCAGGAGACCCTTCAGTCTGGGGGGAACCCTATGATGATAATGAGTTAAATGCCTTGACCTCATTTGGAAATTTTACTTGGGAACATGTGCAGAACTTGGCTAGTGAGGGGTAGGGATACTCAGCCTGTTCTTTCTGTTCACTTAAACTACATATGCTCTGACAAATGCTATCTGGAAAGCCTGGCACAGCTGCAAGCTCTTCCTCTCAGGCAAACCCCAGGTTTACCTACAGGATGGGAGACTGCTTTGGGAAGTGGTGCCAACAACATCAAGAGATGCTCTCCATGCAGCGGGGTGACAAGAAGTCTAGTTCTTTCACAGATGGATGGTGGAGTGACATGCAATCAGGAAAGCAGTCTCGCATCTGTTACAAGACACTGGAGGGTGTAGAGGAGGATCCGTGGAGTGAGGCTGCATCTGGAAAATAGAACTTTGTGGAGTGAGGACCAGGATGGTTTTTGCTTGTCAGACACCAGATTTAGAAGTGACTTAATCACTGCAGGTGGGTAATTCCACCTGGAAGAGATCTGGCAGAGGGGAACTAGAGAGGCTTTTCAGTCCTTCTAGTGAAGGTACAACATGATCAAACAACATGAAGCCTGGCAAACCCAGCCTTGCAGTAAGGAGTGCACTGTTGGGACATCTCACCTTCTCACTGTGTTGTAGCAAGAAAGGATGTTTTCTGCATTATATGCTTTCATCCATCTACTGAGAGTGCTCCTCAGTGAGGTGAATATGTACAACAGGGCAAGACTGCATGGTGTGGGGGTATTCTTCCCTCTGAATCCAGGGCCTGTTCTCCCTCCTCCTGGACATTATGGAAAAGGCGGCCAGTTACAATTGTCCTCGATGTGTTTATCACCCACTTGGCTCTGTCTTCAGAATATGACAGTAATACAAGCTTGCGGCTCCTACAGGACTAGATGCATTCTAAGTGTATATATTTTGTTTATTTACCACCTTCCTCTGATAGCTCAAGACATTTTCAGTTCACAATACGACAGCAAAAGGGACAGACCTGTGGACTGAAGTGTTTCTGAAAATACTCTTCTCTCTGGCTGATATCTGTCTGGCTGGCCTTGCCCACGTACCTCACATGCTCTAGAAGGGTGCACACTGGTTGTTTCTCCAGAGACAAACAGTAGGAAATGGGCATACGTCTGCAGAGGGTTGGGTGATTCAGCTGGGTGTTCCCAGAAGCAGCCAGTGAACGGATGCGGTGCTTACTGGAAATGCTCAGGTGTCATTTCCCCAGGACAGAGTGTTAGCGTAGGAGGTTGAGGTGGCAGGTTGCACTCAGTCACGCTCACCAAACCAGGGCACAGAGAGAAAGGATTGTGCTTTAGTAGTTCTGTCTTGTGGACTCGGTTTGAACAGCCTGTCCCTTGGGAGTTGGACTTCATGGCATGTGTCCTTTGGAAGGAAAGCAGGGGCCTATGCCAGCAGCTGAGGGCTAAGGGGAAAGGTCTCTGGAAAAGGAAAGATGAATTGTTTGTTGGGGAGAGGCTAAGGTGCTGTTGTTCCCTCACTCTTTTAAGATGAGGACACTACAGAGGGGCATCATCTCTAAAAGATCTGGTGGGAATGTGCATTTACATACATGCATGCATGGCAGCAAATCCCCTTCTGAGACTTTATTTCAGAGACAGCAAGAAAAAAAACATATAAATGCCCAGGGAAGTGGTGGAGTCACCATCCCTGGAGGTGTTCAAGAAACAGGTAGATGTGGTGTTTAGGGACATGGTTTAGTGGGTTAGGTGGTGCTGAGTTGACGGTTGGACTTGATGATCCTTGAGGTCTTTCCCAACCTTAATGATTCTATGATTCTATGATTCTATGTAATGAGGAACACAAAAAAAATTATTGTCTAGCACTCCTAGTTTAATGTTTGATAATTTATTTTCTTATGAGCTATTTATAGTATTTAAATGGCATGCACAAATGCCTGTGTGCATCCAGTCTTTCATTAAGAAATTACTTGTATTCATTTTGAACATTGTCTGGGAATTAATAGTTACTAATGAGGATTTTATACACTATCACTCTGAACTTTTATTCAGGATAGCACTGGTAAATCCTGGCCAGAAGGGTCAGAGAGTGTGCTTGAGCAATGAGCTAACTGGAAGTGCAACGAGAAATGTGGTGCAACAGTTGTACACAGCAGTGTGGCCACATCCCCTTTTGACTCTTGACTCTAACTTGCTGAGGGTCAAAGCGATTACTGTGTTTGAGGTCCAAAACTGTTTTTTCCTCACATCAGAGAGCATGGATCTGGACTCTTTTTGCCTTCCTCTGTAGTAGAGGGTTGTTGGTTGCTTGCTGGCATCATGGAGGTACAGCTCACCCAAGCCCTTCTCTGCTTCTGACAAGGCATCAGAAAACAGCAGGATCAGTCTATCCCATTCCCAGACTTTTGCCTGAGACACTATGGTCTTGAGAGAACCAAGATATTTTGCCTAACCAAGTTGCCAGACCCAGTACTCAGGTGAAATCCGATGGTCTGTGATTGCCAAGCCAGGTAAGACAAACTAATGCCCCTTCTGACTTCAGCTGCATCACATGTTGGGTCTGTGTTGCTGTGTGTGTGCAGTGACCCGTGGGACCTGGAGCGTGGTTGCTTTTAGGGTACATGGAGGGGCACCTGGGGCTGGGCCACTAGGAGGTGGCACAGCCAAGGGGACAGGTCCCTGCTGGGGAGGCTGTGGGAAGGCTCATCACGAGGGGAAGGTGCTGGGCACAGCTGGAGCGAGTGCCCTGACACAGCTCTAGGAGTGTCCCGAGAGCTGGAGGATGCTGTGCTTTGAGATCCCACCTGAGGTCTCCTCTGGGTGAGCGTGGCCAAGTTTCAGAGCTGTTCCCAAACTGCTTCAAACACTCATGTGTCTGGCAGGGTGTGCGATGTATTCTCTCTGTGTCAAACACCTACCAACATCTGCGGCGATTTTTACACATTTCCTTTTCCCAGTGCTGCCTCTCCTTTCTATCTCCTCTCCCCCCGCTGCAACCATGGCCCTGTCCCACAGCCCAGCTCCTGAAATGGCTCCGTCTGAGCTGCTTTCGAGGGGCAGCAACCCCCCAGGGGCAGCTCTGGGTGTTGGGTAGCTCCTGCCTCAGACATCAGCGTAGCTGCTGATGTGTATTGCTCGCAAAGCACCGCTCATAAGGGAAGCTTCTCATGTGTTCTCCTTGGCTCCTCTCTGTTCCCAGCCACAGCAATTACCCAGCTGCTTTTTGGTCTTGATTTGTCCTAAGCTGCTGTGCCGCAAGTGAGCTCTTATTGGCACTTCCTTCTCTGAAAAGGAGTGACTGCATAATAAGCCAAGGGTCATTTCCCTTCCCTTGAGACCAGGAGACGTCCTGGATTTTAAATCAGGCTCCATAAATTTTAAACCTTAGCATCTCATGTGTTTTGCCTAGAGGGGTGGAGGTTCCCCTGGAGAAAGCAAGGGAAAGAAACTCCTTCTGATATGACAGTGCATTGCTTGGGAGAATATTTTTAAGGCATCTGAGACAAATGACAGCACAGACCTGTGAAAAAAAAAATCATTAATATCCCAAGTGTGTGAAATCAGTCAGAAGAAGAAGTGGAAGAAGGAAGTGACCATTTTCTATTTCTTGCATCATCTTTACTTGCATATCATCCTGCAGGGCTGGGCATCAGCAGGTGGAGTTGCTAAACATCAGCCAGCAAAAATTGCTGCCAGTAAATAAAATGTCGCTGTTGAAAATCAACAAGAATAAGCCCTGCTATGTCTGATGAATGTAAATTTTTAGTCTGAAAATACTTCTGGTATCTGCAATGCTCACTATAAGCTCGGAAACAAGGATTTGGCCTAAAGTCAAAAGCATGAAACTTCTGCAGGTCCATAAAAATCCCAAATGTCCCAGCACATAAACTGCCTTCTCAGCACTACCCATGGGTTCCTCTAACCCATGCTGATTCTTGCTGCAAGGGATTCCAGTGGGAAAAGCCATCAGAGACCGAGCTGAGCCCTAACAAGTTATATCAGGAGTATGCGTTAGTGGGGAGATGGGGCAGGGAGGTAAAGAGCTGCAATGGCTGGCTGATTTCAGTGGTGAGCACGATATTTGTACCTCAACAGGTACTTTGATGGAGTATCCCTCTACTGCCTGTGTTTACATCCCAAGAGCAGAAACAACTCTGCATCAAGGACTTCCCCTCTGCCCCTTCCCTTTCAGGATGAGGGTCAGTACTGGTGGATGGAGATATGCACCCCCAGGGAGAACACCTTCACCCTGGCAGCACACCTGGCCCAGAAACAACTGGAGCTCCAGTCCCAGGCTCAGCACTGTTTCTTGGTAAAAGTCAATAGGTCGCCCACAAGTCCTGTGATATTTGTACTAGCTTTGCTTTTCCCCATCAGGCCCATGCCTTCTCTTAGGCCTCAGTTTTAATTAATTTTCTATAGACACAGCGGCGATGTTGTTACAAGTTGCATATTCAGGAGGGCTTATGGCCCAAAGAAGTCCAACTTTGCTAAATTCATGAGCTGCTCAGTGAGACTCACATAGCCCAGAGCTGCCACACAACCCACCTCCCCCATAGAAGCAGCTCATGGGCAGGAGACAAGCGTGTGCCAAGGGCTCTTTCAGTCCATGCCAGGAGTGGACATCCTGCATGACCATGGCAGTACAGTAGCCTGATGGTTTCATCCTTGGGTAGGGATTAGACCACCAACACCCCATCCACCGGTGCAACCCACAAGGTGGCTATGTGGGATGGTCCTAGCATAGGAGCCGCACCTGAACACAAGCTGTGGGTGGCATACAAGCCCACTTCTGCTCGAAAATGTAAGCATTGCTCAGGGTATGGAGCAACATACATATGGAGGAAACCTGTTGTCATCTTCTCTGGCAACTGACAGAGCTATGGGTGAGAGTGTGCCACAGAGAGAGGGAGAAAGCAGGGAATCAGAAAAATATTATTTCTTGATTTCTACGCTGCAATTAAGAGAGTTGTGTTTTTCGTTTTCACGTGCCTCAACTCCCACCAGCTGCATGCACCGACCCACACCATGTGTGCCGTGTTTTTATTACGGCTGTAGCCTCAGGTAGCATGGAATCGGGGCCAAGCATACATTAGTAAAATTAGAAATATCATCTGACGGGTCTGGACGGTGCTGTGGGCAGAGCATATTTGGCAAGACTCTGCTTCCTTCGCAATCCAGCCCAGAGACATTCCCTGATCCTATCTGAACAGGGACTGAACTTGCAAAACGAGTCCCAGCTTGCGAGCTGTGAGTCAGGGATGTCTTAAACACTGCCTCAGCATCCAACACCAACAAGCCCTTTTTATCTTGTTCATCCTGCTTAAATAAATGCAGAAAGCCCTCATGTTAAGAGGAGCCTTGAGGGCTACAAGGCATAGGTCTGTTTTTTTCGCGCTCTCCAGCATTTGCCCCTTTGTCTTCAGCCATTTCTGACCCATTGTTCTCCTCTTCTCTGGCTCAGCTAATGGGACTGTCAACTGCACTGCTCACAGACCATGGTTTGAAACCTCCGTCTGCTCCATATGGCCACGTTCACGTTCCTCACTGGTGAGCCATAAGGATGTACTCACTTCAGTGGGTTTCTCTGTGTAGCAGCCTTTGAAAGATTTGTGCTTAAAATCAAGTATACTTTCCAACTTCTTTCGAGTACCATCCTATTAAAAAGAGCTTCCTTCACAATCTGAGAGATTTCATAAATTGTCTGTCAAGATGGGTAAGAGTCTGTGGAATACCCTGCGGCAGCCCTCCATCAAATCTAAGAAAGACTGATGAGAAATGTTGTGTGAGGGAAACTTTTGCTGAAAAATGGTGATGAAAAACATCAGATTGGAGGAAGACAGGACTTGCACTGATCTCTTCCAGAAAATCCCACCTGGTAGTAGTATTGCAATGGCTCACGCTATCCTTTCAGTTTCAGGGAGAAAGTAAAGACCTAAAGGCAGCAAGGAATAATGACTGCAAAGATGCATTTACCTTGCTACTAGAAGATGGAAAGAGAAAGCATTATTTACCTGTGAAGCAAAGGAATTTAAAGCAAAAGTTTGTACTGACAGAGAGGAGAAAGCATAGTGTTTTGTTCAAATACAGAGCAGTAGAGAGGAAAGGCTGATACAAAGGGACTACATGGCTTGTATCTGATGCTTTCATAGCCTTGATTTATCTTACTTCAAAAATGGGCAAGTCAAAGAGAATAATTGAGTCCTCAATGGTAAATAAACAAGTTGCATTACTATATATGGGAGAGAGGAGGTCATGCTCCTGTGTACCACAGATGTACCAAGATTTACCATACTCTCATGTACTGAGAAAGGCACATTCAAATCTAAATTTCTAAGAAGGGAAGAGAAGGATCAGATTGGAAGAGAAAATAAAAGCACTTGAAACTAGCTTTTATCTTAAATATGTTTTGCTGCTCTTCCACAATCCAGTGCAATGCAGTCTTCATGCCCCTTTTCTCACCTTCCTTTTGTTTTGCATTATCACTTACTGTTCTTTACATGTCAGTGCTGCCCACTATCAGCACAACACACATTTCATTAACAAACAATGCCAATCCCCTCTCACGGATTTAGGATGAACTATTTGAGAGATACCATTCGGGGGCCTTAAATATGTTGGCTTTAGAGCCATATTTACTTGCAAGTGCTTGAGGCAGATCTTTCATGTTTCATTTGGGTTCAGGACAAAATAGAGAACACATTAAAATAAGCAAGAGCTGGTGGTGTTGTTGTTAAGTGTTACCAGAAGCCAGGGTGAGACCCAGAAGAGGAAGGGAAAGGGACTGCCAAAGTTTCCTGTCAGATACTTGCTCTCTCCAGGGTTTGTAAATCTGTCCTGTAACACTCTTAAATCCCTCATCCTGCAGGGAAGTACAACATTACTGAAATCTTCATGGTTTACAGAGGTTTTAATGCAGCCCTTTGTTTATTGTCTCTGCAATTCTTTCATTTGTCTGGAGAAAAAAGGGGTCATTTCTTCCCTGGAGCCTGAAGGCTCAGGGAAGCCATCCAGTGTCCTATCTTGCTCTGCCTCCCATACAGCTTTTTGACAGGTGTGGACTAGTCCCATCCAGACACCACCTCGCTGGATGTGCCAAAGGAATGGACTGCCAGAGACCATGGTATGACAGTCTTCCAAAGTCAGGGTGAAGGGAGGGCAACCACCACTACTGGGCTTGAAGCTAATGTCCCTATGGCACTGAAAGCAGCCTCTGGAGAGACCTGAAGGCCATCCGAGCTGTCTGCTACCCAAGAGTCTCCTAGATAATGTTGTGCACAGGGCCTGGGGGCTCTCCGTGTCTTTGCCAGGACCCTGAGTGATGGGGTTGAAGAGGTGTGCAGGTTTGTGCCCCCTCCACGGCACTTTATGGCTGTGCTCAGGGCTTGAGCCAGGCAGGAGGGAGGCAAGCCTGGCGCTGAGAGCAGCCTTTGGAATGCCCTTAGCCACCAGTATCAGTGTCATCAAAGGTGACAGGGGTCAGGAGGCTGAACGGATCTGCTCCTAGCTCCCCACCCATGCAGGAGCTGAGGAAGGTCAGAAGTGCAGAGCAGCTCCAGTGTAGTCCTTTTGGCAAGTCTGACCTGAGATAAGATGGGAGCTTTCTCATCTAGGGCCATCTAAAACAAGAACTAAGGAGACTGTCCTCCTCCATCCCCAGTGGATTGTACTGGGAATGGTTCACATCCAAACTGAAACCATCCTGGGAGGATGGCCTGGTAGATGTGCTGCCTACTCACTGTTTCATCTAATGAATTTCACTTACCTTTTACAACATCTTTCAGCAGGTGGGTAGACCCGTCATTGTCTGTAGACATTTCAAGGAGACTATGTATTAGAGGTAGCCCAGTATAAACCTGTTGTTTCTAACATGCTTATGAAGAAAGGAGAATAAATTTGGGTTTGTTGTTTCTTTTTTTAAAGGAAAAAGAAATCCTACAGAAGTCATTTAAAATAAAAAATATTCTGGGAAAAATACAGGAGAATGGGAAGAAAAGGTTGCAGAAAAATGAAAGCAAGTCACATGTACATAAGCAGGGAAAACGTACAGTACAGCAAGATGGTGTTTATGCTAAAATGGGAGGAGTTCTGAATGTTATTGAGCTGAGAAAATACCTTGTGGCACCTACAGAGATTAGCAATGTGGCCAGGAACTAACATAATGAAACTGCAATAATATAGCCTACCAGCACTAAGGAAAAAATATCCCCAAAGGACACTCAGAAGCAGCCATGGAAGGAGAGGCTGGGAGGTGATATAGGAGGACAATCTACATGTAACTTTTGGCAGCCAGCTTGCATTGCAAAGGACCCATGCCATTCTCAGTGGGCATCACACTAACCAGCCTGGCTGAGATACAGCTGGCAGGTTGCTGTTAATTTCTTGGCATCCCAAAGCCAAACACTGTAAAATCAGAGGCCTCAAAGAAGAGTAGAGACATGATCAGATCATTTGGTGTGGGTTTGATTTATGAAGATTAAGTGATGCTTAGATATAAGCTGGCGAAGAGGTAAGAAAATAGGAGACATGAGTCTACAAGTATCTGAAGGATGTAGGCAGGGTCACATAAATGTGCTTGGATAGAGACAAAATAAGATGTGATAGGAAGAAAGGAAAATTCCCTGCCAGTATCAAGTAGACAGGACTTGGATACAGGGCCTTAGACTAAGAGAAAATTCTCTGAAATGGGACCATTCAAATATCAGAAAATGTTCTGTAGATGCAGCCTTGCTTGGATAGGGTAAAAGATAATAGTTGCAGCTCAGACTTTCAAGACTCAATGCTTCTTGATGAAAGGTGAATTTTAAAAGTGAGTTCATTTCTTCCATGGATACAGTGAGCTGAAAAAATCATCCCCTATTTCAGTTTTCTAAATTTCCTTTAAAAACATTATCTGCAACGAGCAATCAAAGGAAAGCCAGGAAGCTGAGAACTAAAAGTTAGCAAAATCATTAAAGAAAAGGCAAAGAAATATTAAAAGCACAATGCATTCAAATCGGCACAGAGGGCCAGATGGTACATACCCGAGGGTATTAAAGGAATTAGCTGAAAAACTCTTAGGCCCATTATCCATTATATTCAAGCGCTTCTGAAGAACTGAGGAAGCCCTGATGACTGGCAGAGGGAAAACATCATGCTTCTTTTCCAAAGGGGGAATTACAGATCAATTAACTTAGCATCCTTTCCAGGTGAAACTCGGTCTCTAATAATCAGAAACTACTAGTAGTTGTTCTGCAGGAAGAACAAAACAGAAATATGTTACACACAAAGACAGGTCACATTAAGAGAAGTAGTTGCATCCAAGTGATAGACTCTACAGCCAGATTATACTCACAGTGTTGATGGGAGGAGGAAAACCACAGGGTGTGTACATTGAGTGGGGAGAGTGAAAAATAAACAGCTGCTTATCCATCATGTGGGATGGAGTATACACCAGAGTGGGCCAAGCTGGTGGGAGGAGGGCAATACAGTCCCTTGAGTCACTCGGTAAATTTTCCCTTAAGGGTTTCACTCATTGACAAGACACCTGGTTGTACAGACAGTTCTTCTGCAGAGAGACCCTTGATTTCTAAGTAATTTTGTTCTGTTTTCAGACATAATATTCCTGTAGAGCTTGATCTATTCCTAAAGGACTCCATGCAGACACAGTTGACTTTAACAGTGGTTGGACTGGGCCCAAAGCAGAATAAGAAAGATGTAGGGTGGATACAGAGAATAACAATGAAAGAGATTAAAATCAGCCCCTACAATAGAAAGTGGAATATGCTTGTAAATATTGCGATGATGGGCTCCTCAGGGACTCCTGCTGTGTTGGACATTATATTCATCTGCAGTAGCATCAAGGAAGGAGAAGAAAAATACATCAATCAAATTCAAAGATAACACTCAGCTGGAGTGTGAATTGCAAAGCATTTATTAGATGCACCATCCTAAAGGGATTTCAATAAATGAAGAGTGGGACGTAGTGGGAATAGCAAGAAATTTAACAAATCTAAGTGCAGAAATATCCAGGGAGTAACACCACTCACTGAAGAGAGGTCAAAACTGTAAGCCAGAGGCTATGGAGAACAGTAATCCAGAAAAGACCCTTGGATGCAAATGTTGATAGAAAACTACAACTGATAATTCATTAAAAAAACCCAGATCAATCGACTTTTGAAGTGCTGATAGGAATACCACTTGGGGCAGGGCCTACTGAAAAGAGTGCAAGCAAACAGGTGATGCTATAGATTAACTGGTATAGACAAGAGGAATGACCTATTTACTAGGAAGATCAAAGGAAATATACATAGCCTGGAAAAAACAGCAGCAAAGTATAGTCTGATACAGAGACAAACCTTACCATGAAAGAATGCTGCTGAGCGGGAGGGAGAACCAGGGCTCATCAGTTAGTGATGGTGGGGCTACACACACAGAGCCATGCTCAGACTGGGAAAGGGGGTAATGATCTGACAACTTGACAAGATCTCCTGGCTTGGAAAGGTCTCTGTTGTCCAGAAGAATAGGGTTTAAAACCACCATCCACTCTGGTCCTGTTTTGGTTCTCCACCTCCATGGAGTCACAAGTTGGCTGCCTCTGAGTTCACAGCATGTTTACAGACAAATTTTCAGCAATGTTCCTTGCAGCAGTAGAGATGAAAACAGAAGCAAAATCAACAGAGCTTGAATACAGGGAAAATCATCATGGTACATGGAAGAGAAGTCACTGGAAAATCCCAGCTGCATGGAGATAGATCATTCCAGGTGTGTACAGCCAGGGGTGGGCAAGGCAAAAGCATGGCAGGCAAAGAAAAGGATGTGAATTATCACATGGAGAAGCTCAGTTCCAGCATGAGGATTGTAGATGTCCTTTGCAGTGGTATTATTTATTCCTCTTTCTTGGAGATTAATCAACATGAACAAATCTCACCTCATCCTGGATATACCTGTGGTACTATCATGGTTCTCCAGTGTGGGAACTGGGAGAAAGATACCCTATGCTGCCATACCTCAGGGACTTACCTCCTGTTAGCTCACAACCTCAACTAAACATTCACCACAGATGGGAGATTAATGGTACACTTGAATCCTGGTTTTGTTCATCATCACTCAGTGTCTCCACTTACTCCATGGACAACATTACCCTATCTGGGAAAAGATGAGAGAACCTACTGGGAACTTCAGTGGTTACCTTACAAAACAGCTGGACCACTCATTCCATCAGTACCCTCATTTCTTTGTGTTGGCTGCCCACCAACTTCTGGTTGGGAATCACAGTGCAACGTATGATCCAGAAATCTCAAAAAGTGCACGGCCAGCTAGCCAATTCGTCTTCATTTTCATACACCTGATCTCCGAGCCTTTATTCATGTGGGGCTTTCAGGAGCTTACAGGGGGATGTGTCTCCTTCAGGCCCTCTGCTTCTGAATTTGCACCCTGTAAGACTCTCCTCATTCTTATCTGATCTTCACCAGAAGTGGAAGCTCTTCACCTCTCTGCTCAGAAAGTGTTGCTCACAGTAGGCTAAGGAATTCCTGGCAATTCCTCTCGGTGAAAAGGCTTTCGCTATACATAAGCCATATGAAATCCGCCTACATGTTTGGGAGGGTGACAGCGCGTTATAATCATACGGCATCACTTGAGTGCCCATAACAGCAACTGTAGCAACACTAACGGAAGCTCTGAAGGAAGGGAATGAGAAATTCACTCCCACTGCTTGACTCATGTGGGTTGCTGCTTAGATACAGGTTGAAGCAGCCACTGAAGTCATGGGTGTCTGTGGGCTGCCGAGTTTCTAACTTGATGTTTTATGGGGCTACGTCTATCAAAATATTTGGGATCTGCTCATCTCTGGTTACTGTACTGGTTTCAGAAGCGTGTTTTGGCTGCACAGAAGCCATAGTAAGGCACCATCTTCCTCAAATACTGGCTGAGTTAGCTGCCTTTGAGCTCGGTTATCAGGGAAAGGCTGTGCGTGTACAGTAACTGTGAGTTGTTGAAAATAGCTTTTAAGGGCCATCCCAAGGCACCAGGGCTGCTATTCTGACTGGACAATGTGGTGCTTACATAAGTATTGTTTCAGAGAAACAATCGCAAAGGGAATATGTAGATATGTGAACAATTGTTGGATTTCTGACTAGTAATCAAACACACAAAATGAATATTATATTTTCAAAGGAAATATTACATTGTCTAATCTTCAAATTGCATGCCATTTCGGTTTTCCTAAATGAGAGGAAGTGCAGGCTCGTGGTTTGGACAGCAGGACAAGTAGTCCTCGGTCAGTTCCTAGTTCTAGCTCAGGCTTCCTGAACCTGAAGTTACTTTATCCTCCTACCCTTATGTCCAACAGTTCCCTACCAGGAGACAAGGATAATACAATCTTTCTCCACTCTTCTATTTTATCTGTTAAATAATAGGGGGAGCTGGAGAGTAGGCAATATAAAGATGGACATCCCCTCTGCCCAGAGGAACACCTCATCTTGATTGATCTTGATTGAGGACATACACACTACTGCTATTTACATTCATTTCAGCCTGACATCTGTTCCATCATATTCTCTTGTACAAAGGAAGACTAGTACAGAAGGCAAGTGTTATAGAGCATGGCTAACTAGGTATTACGTGGGTCTGTCTCTTTGGTTCAAAGAGGCATTTATAACTGTCTAGGTGTGGGCAACGTGTTAGAGACCAGGTGGTTTACAAAGGGGACAAGTATTATAACGGAGAGTTTATTGTGACTGGAAGGCTGAAGACTCACTGTTCATTTTCATAGAATGGCTCCCAGAACTAGCTATTATTCACTGTATGCCTGCGCCATGAAAGAGTAACACATGTAAGTAAAACTAATATAAGTATTTGATGGGTTTAGATATGAATCACCATGAAAGTCTATTTTAATTCATGGGATAAAATTTGTTCCACATTTTACAAGCTAAAGTGTAAGGTATACTGTTTTCCAAATCATGGTGAGTCAATGATAGACTATTTAAAACTTCCTATTCAGGTGAGTGGTTGTTCCCTTGTTTCAAATTTATGATCTTCCTTCCTGCCTTTAATTGCCCTAGTTTTCCTGAGGAAATCAAAACATAATGGTATAAAACAGTCGTTTTGTTGTTCATAACGCATATGATTTGCCTTTTAACTTTAATGTTTTTTACCCATCTGAGGCTAAGAGCCACAGCTTTTTTATGCTGTGGGCCTCACTC
Source organism: Pterocles gutturalis (assembly GCF_000699245.1). Taxonomy (NCBI): domain Eukaryota; kingdom Metazoa; phylum Chordata; class Aves; order Pterocliformes; family Pteroclidae; genus Pterocles; species Pterocles gutturalis. The sequence goes on along the minus strand of NW_010105398.1, from coordinate 65,409 downwards.
AGTGCTGTGATGGTGGTAAGCAGGTTCTGCTGCCTGGTTGGGTTTGCTTGACTTGTTCTCCAGAGTGTCTGAGGACACTCAGGGCCACATCCGGGCCTGAAGTAATCTCATACAATCTCAGATGCTTGAAAGTCAGGAGCTTAATCTGTATTAGGTACAATACCCATTGGAGAGACAACTCTGCAGAGCAAATCTTCATGTGGCTCTTCTATTCATTGTAAGAGCGTGAAGAATTGCAGGCATTGCCAACCAGGCAGGGTAATTGAACCTTCTCGTTAGAGAGCTTATCACAGTGTGACAATCTGATGAGAAAAAAAGCTCTGCCAGGGTGCAAAGGTGTTCACACATAACTGCCCCTGCATCTGTCCGGTTCAATTTCCACAGTTACGAGGAAACAACCTGATAGTGATCCAGGTCGTTCCACTCAAACCATCCCCACAAGGTCACATACAGCCTTCAAGTGCATAAACAGAAGCCTAAAGTACCTGCTTAGGTATATGCTGTGCTCGTGTATTCAGCCTTCTGCAGGGACTGAGTTATAGACATCTCTGAGATTAATTCTCCTCCATCCCCTCTTGACAGCTAATCAGGAAGGAAAGTTTAAAATTTCAGTTTCAGTGTTTCTTACTCATGCCTGCATGAATTTATTTTAATAAATGGGATGGAAGGGGAGATGTCAGTGTTGGCAAACCAGGGATGTGCCACTTTCAACTTATGTTCGATACATGTCGCTTTCTGTTTCTGTTCGTAACAGTTGTAAGTGACCTGACACAGTGCACACTGAAATCTGCAGGTTTCAGAGCAGGTGTGATGGGCTCAACATGTAGAAATGCTGAGTATATTGATAAAGCATGAGATTTTCAGTCAAGCAGGGAAAGCCATGCCAAACTTTTAATTGCCTCAACATTACTTCCATTGACGAAATACCTTTTAACATTATGACCCATCTAAATTATTCACAGGGACTAGCTTAATCCTCCTTCATAAACCCTGTAGCAATAGCAGGCTCATATTTTATACCAAAAATCACAGTTTTACTTTGCATTTATATTTATAGTCTAATCTTTACAATAAGGCTTTCATCACTACAGCTTCTTTACAGAAGTAAAAGGACATAAAGGAAACAGAGTTGGAAATATTGATTTATTTTTTTACATAGTCAAATGCTGAATCACTACAAAATAAGCACTGTGCTCTTAAACCTGCTGCCAAGGAAGAGTGAGAAAACAGACGCTTTTCCTATGTTTGTCTGTGTCATCCTCTCATGGTGTCTGTTCTACAAACAGCACCATTTGTGCATATGAGCATCAACAAACTTGCTGATTGAACTCTCATGTAAACCAAAGGCAAGACAGACCCTGGCTGAGGAAAGTTCTCCAGGTTAGTTCAATGTGCTGTTGATGAATATGGGTGTGGTGAACACATCTGGTACTTCACTCCCACATGTAGATGGCACAATTCACAGCTACCAGCCTATTTGCCAAGCACAACCTCTGTGGCCACTGAATACTAGTTTGTTAAAATTTGTTAGCTCTCTGAATCTCTACGAGTTGCAAAAGCAAGTCCTGCCAGGGCGGGCATTTCTGTTGGCTCATTTAAAATTTGTTTTCCCTAAACACAACATGTGGAAATGCAACACTCACTTTCTACTCATTTGCCCCAAAAGGCCATGACAATGAGTGTTAAGTAAGATGTGAAGCAACATTAATAAGATTTAAATTATAATTACTATCCCTAGGACATAGATACAAGTTAATACACCTCCTTCCACACTGCAGTAGGATATATTTTGTTTTCAAAATATCCTAAATGGAGTGTCTTCCTGGAGTCTCTGCTGCTCCCATATGTTGCTTTTAAATATCAGATGAGTTTTTCCAATTGGTTTCAACATCTTATGCTGTGGCCAGCTGATGTAATTTGGCATAGGTCCATTATACCATTGGAAATATGTCAGTCTATACAAGCTGAGATTGCAGCACAGTTCTAGTTTAAAATATACTTAACATCTTTTTAATGCTTTCTTGAACAACACTGGTAAAGTCACCTGTTTTGTCTCAGTTTCTGTCCTCAGTGAAGCCTATGGGTAAAAGTTAACATCCTGGGGAAGACAAAAGAAAGTAGGACCTGTCCCCACTCAGTCTTTAAGGCAAATATCCTTTACAAAGTCATGATGGGAGGGACCAAGTTTCCATAAGACCAGTGGGATAGAAGATCATAATTTACCATTTTAAGTGGTTCTGAAAACACACCTCTTTCCCATTCTTGATATCTTTAAAAGCCTGGTTTGGGCCATTCAGCTCAAGTCAGGGGTTTGTAAGAGTGAAGCGTACAACTGAAACAGAGCTGATACACATTTCTGTTTCTAGCTTTCTATGCCCTCAGCTTGCCTGCCAGGCAATGCACTTGCTGCTTTTCAGATTCTCTGGCGATATCTGAAATCAGTTGAAGTTTGAGTGGGAAAACAAGAAGGATGCCATTTGGGAGCTGGTGATTTCAACATGAGCATTTTACTCTGCTGCTTTTATGCAGCAACAAAATAAAGCTGAAGGGCTCCTCTGTGCATGCCGTTTCAGAACGTTGGGGAAAAATATTTTTACATGTATAAAGCAAAGCAAGCTCTGAGAGGCTGCCAGCTCCATCCAGATGACATAAAAATGCTAGTAACTGGAAAGAATAAGTTAAAACCCCAGAGCTGTGTGAAATAGCAAAATGCAGGGCACAGACCTGAGTAGTAAAACTCTTCCCCAAAGCAGTTCGAGGATGCCTACATGCAAGGTCATGCTGCTTTTAACTGTCCCATTAAATGTCCCTCTTGTCAGAGTCTACAACATAAAGAACTTTTGGTAAGTTTTGGGCTAATTGTCATGTCCGGAAGGCATTTAAACATACCCCTTTTGATCTGAGGGAAGCACTGCTTGACAAGGGAGGCTAAATGTCCCACAAGGGCTAATCCAAACTGCAATGTGAGTGCTAGCGCTGGTATCCACAACCCTGAACACTGATTAAACTCCCAGCATAAATTGCTCCTCCTCAAGGTCTGAGTCGAGTCCATGAGACGTTTGAACTTGATTCTGTTCTGGTTTAAGACAGTTTGGTTGTGTTGCAGCACTCGACAGTTCTGCCAGTCTACACCAGCTGGACACATCTCCCTGGCCATCGGTCTTCCCAGTGTGTTGCACCCAGCAACTGGCAAATATTCAGTGGTTTCTCTGTTGCTTGTGTTTCTCCTAATGGAACTCCTAAGTAACCTAATTGGTACTTCACATTTTAATGAGCTCCTTATTATGGGGTTAATAACCTGCATTATTTTGTGTGGTTCTAACCATTAGCAACTTGGTGTTAAATGGTTTTAATTTGTTTTGATGCACATCTGTTGACTTAGGGCCTTTAAAAAGTAAATAGTTCAGTGCAGATTTGATCAGGAACGAATTTGGGATATGCCCTCGAGGTCCTAAATGCAGGCAGCAACCCTCCCACTATCTGCTCTCTTTCAATTCACCTTATTAAGCCTTTCCCGAGACCCAGCAGGATGCATTTTTCCAATATGGTGCTCCACAAAATTGACCCGCCACTGCGGTAATTGGTGGCATGCTATCATAACCCGATGGGCTGTTTTCAAAGAATCTCCCTAGGTGTTCAGCTGAAGGAATGAATTGCTACTGGCACCTTGGGGGGAAAAAAAAAAAAAAAAAAAAAATAGAGGAATCTGAAAAGGGACCTGAATGGGTGGGGGAGGAGGAGGAGGACCGGTTCCCAGGGATTTCACACATAACTTCTGTTGCTATGGCAATTGCTCTGTCTGTCTGTACTTGCTCAGAGCAACAGCTTCCTCTGGAGCCACACAGCCAGGCAATTTCGACAGTTCTCATTGGGGAGTGTGGGGGACAAGCAGCGAGGACATTTTCTCCAAAAAAAGTGCTGTTGCAGGGGGTGTGATAGAGAGAAGAAGAGTTTGCAAATATGCGTTAGCCTGGTCCCTGCTCTCACCAGGGTGTCATGTGGGGCATGTTTGTGCACAGCACCCAGCACAACCACCACCTGAGCTTCAGCTGGAGCTTCTAGGCTGAGCCATGGTACAGAAAAGCAAAAAAAGTTGGGTCAGGGAAGTAAGAATTCAGCAATCACACCCTCCAGCATGTGGAGGAACTACTAAATGTGTCTTGTATCCAAACGTCTCTTTTACGTGCTCTCAAACTAGCAGGATGGGAGAAAGTGTTGAATCACAGATATTGTCCTTGGTAAAACACTGTCTCACCCACAAATTGCTTATAACACTAATAGAAACATGGCACAGACAAGAATCTGTGGGAAGAGTGAATCACTGGTAATGACATATTTATATAGCACCTCTCAGCATTGTATTATAGCAGGTCTGCTTCCGCGGGATCTGATCCTAGAGGTCCTGCCGCGCTCTAGACCTTGAGGATGTACTCAGCCTTCAAGCTCTGCTTAATCATGGCCTTTCCAAACATAGGATCTGGTCAAAGCGTTCCCTCCAACAGGGTACCAGGTGCCTCATTTCCATTGGCCTTGAGACAGGCCAAATTTCAGCTGTGCTTCATCATCCTATGTGCCCACAGAACAAAAGGGGTGCAGCATAAGTCTAACCTACAAGTAAGTCATCTTGCTTCTGCAGAAGGTATTTTCACTGGGGTAGAATCGAAGAAAAACTCTGTACCTTCCCGCACCCTTTTCACTGTGTGATTTCAGGAAACTGCTCCCTTGTGATGAAAAGTTCCTGCAATAATGCACCCCGAGGTGTTGGTTTTTAAGCTTTTCCAGAGAACAAGACGTGTCCTGCTTAGTGAAGTGTACTCACCAGGGAGCAGCTTGCCAAGTGCTAGGATTCAGACTTGGAGAATTGATTTTTTTTTTTTTTTTTAATTCCTAAATTGAGCTGGATCAAGTCTTCCTAAGAAAAGAATAAGTTGGCACAGCCTGGATAGAAAACAGAGATAATGCCAGTTGCGTGTTAACTTTTCAACTGGCATGTATTTTGTTGTTTAGAGCTGGTATTAGCAGGATGTGATCTTCTCTCTGGTGCCAGAGAGGTTAATGTAACTGTCACTAAAGGTATTTGAGTTGGGCAACACATATCTCAGTTTAAATCATGCTTCACATGTGGACTTAGCATATTGAAAGCATTTAGGATTTCAATCCACACTTCCTCTTTCAAGTCAAGGCTTCTTTCAGCTTCTCCAAAAACTTTTTAATGGCTCTTTAAAGAAACTGAACTAAGTGGATAGAGTGCTTTATACAATTTCCAGCATGCAGAGCAGTGTAAACTCTGCACCATGAGCATCGCATCCAACAAGCTTTGTTCTGAGCATAGACTGCATGGCAGCGGGTGCCGTCCTTCATTGCCACCAGTGATGGTCCAGAGGGGTTTCTGCTCCATTTCCCTGCATACTCTAGAAACGTGTCCTGGCCCCGTGTGCCCTGGAGTCTACTTTTATCTGGAAAAAATGTGAGGTGTCCTCTCGTGTTCTGGTTGCTGGTGCATGTAGCGCCATCAGGAAGGGAGCATCCAATCCGGGAAAACTCCAATCAAAAAGTCCTGCTTAGAATAAATACCAGGCAACACAGAAAGGGTCTGTTTTGTCGGGCCACATGGCTCCCCTGGTTTCTGCTGGCCAGAGTCCTGTGAATCTCCCACACTTTCAGCAGCAGGGTGGCTTTTTTCCCAGCTGTTGAAGCATTGCACTTCAATAAATGGGCTTCTAACAGGGTCACCTCCCCACTACAAGAGTGAGAAGTAGTAGTAGGGCCTGTCTGAAGTGAACTGCCTGCAATCGTGTTTCTCTTTGAGAAAAATCTCACTTTTTCCAGAGGGCTCCCCAAGCCTGGAAGCCTGGAGATAAGGAGGCGAAGATAAAGGCTGCGCTGTGGGGCTGTTTGCATTGGAAGAGACAATAAAGTGGATGATAGTAAATGCTGAGTGTATGAGACTGAATGGATGGATGGAAAATTACGGAGATATTATATGCTGCTTTATCTTGGGAACTCAGCAAGCAAACGTGATTTCTAGCCCAGTATGATATGATACTAGCTGAGCTGCATCCTAAGATACACGGGTGAATGGCTGGCCTCTCCCGCCTGCCAGCCTCTGCTCTTCTCAGGGGTCTTTTCAGAGTGCTTCATGCAGTGGGCAGCCTGGGGACCGACGCATCTGCTTGAGACCACCAGGTTGTCAGAAATCTTGTCCAACCTGTGCTACCCTTGGGAAAGCCACACAGCCCCGTTCCTCACCTCCTTTTGATTTTTATCTCAGTCCTTTTGGGGTTCTGAGCCTTCATCTGCCTGTCAGTCGCTCTATGTTAATTTATTTTTTTAAGGGCTAACAGCACTTCCCTTCCCACAGAAGTGTTGTGTAGATAAACAGGAGGTGCCTGAGGGTGTATACTCCAAGCCTTTCTGACAGAGTAAACCTGAGGCCAGCACTGTGAGTCTGGGGCAGCAGAACAAGAGACCGTACTGCTCTTAAAACAACATCCAAAGCAACCAACAAATGAGTGAGACGCTTCCCTACCATCGGAAGCCTTCCTAATCCTTACCCAGTGCTCACAGCTGCCAGCGAAATCTTCGTGGAGCACTGAGCCGACCAAATGGAGGCACAAGGAGACTTTTATTTCCTCTAGCCTGTGGGTTACTGTGTTGCACCAGAAACCTCCATGACAGTGGAAGGAAATCGTATTTTCAAGATTTGTAAAAATGGAAGGATGCTGACATAGCTGAGCTGGAATTAGGGTGGAACCTTCATCATTCCTTTATATTTTTCCCTTCCTCCTCCTGTCCTCTCCCTGCGTTCCCCCCCCAATTCAGCGAGTCCAAGCAGGGGCTGGAGGGCAGCAGTGGGACCAGGCTGCATGCGGGGAAGCATGTGCAAAGCCCAAAGGATGTGCTTGGGACCTTCCCAAGGAACAAAGCCCAGCCTGTGGGTCATCTGTACCCAACAGCCAGGTCTGCACTCAGTTAACCCCCATGCAGGACCCAGCCTCATGCATCCAGATCCGAAATGGAGGAATGGTCTGTGACCAGCTCAACAGCAAGCTGCACCGTTCTCCTTTCCAAATTTCCTGCAGAAACATGATGGGCACTGCAGGGACTGCAGCTTTGTTTTACTTTACACATTGTGTTTCTAAAGGAAAGATGTCAGCCCTTGAAGCACAGGGAGAATTGGAAGGGTGGAGATAAATCCATGGGTTACATTCCTCTTAGATATAAAGCAACTGGGGCCACCAGGAATTAACTTGTCCGGTTGCCTTCTAATTTGAATGACAATCCTTTTTTCTTTTTTTAACAGAAAGGCACATCCTTTCCAGAGGTAGGCACAGAGGTTTTCAGATGTGAGCTTCAGAGCTTCAAGTGGGGTTCCCAGTTTAACCTCTGGGGTCTAGAAAAGAGCCCCTGTTTCCAGGCTGCCCTGAAAAATTGAGACAATTTAGCGTCTTCCAGCAGCTTGCTGGTCCTCTAATTTGGTTGATGGTGCAGCGCTTTCCTGCCCAGCATGCTGTTTCTTCACAAGCCTGGAATCTGACAGGGCTTAAAAAAGGACAAAAATTATACAGATGTGCATTCCAGGCATCATTCACACATGAACCAATGGGGCCCAAATTAGCCGGGATTTACACCAGCACAGCCCAAATGTGAGAACTGAGCTCAGCGTACACCCAGGAGCCCAGCCCCACTGCCCTCACGTTTCTGCATCTCTTGGACCAACTCAGTATGAAAGGGATGGGGAAGGGTCCTGGGCAGACCCTGCTGCCATGGTCTTCTCTGCAGCAGGTGCTGCCTCAGTTTCCCCATTCCCAGAGTGGTCTGGAAGGCGGCTTTGGCAGGAGTTGGTTAGTCCTGTGGTGTGTCCATGGGGAGGAGGTTATCCTGTATTTCCACATCTCACAGGTAACTGGAAGGCTGGGAGGGGGTCTCAAAGTCTCAGCTAGTATCTAAGGGGCAGCACTGGTACTCTAGAATCTCACACCACCACTTTCTGACCCATACAAGGGAGCTTCTCATTATGGGCTGCCCTGCATATTGACCCTGCAAACTGGAAATCTTCCTAGCAGCTTTGTGATTGATATTCATATATACATACGTGTATATATATATATATATGAAAGATATATCTTATGGAGATTACTGGGCCAGAGCCTTAGCTGGCATAAATATGTGCAGGTCCAATAGGGCCAGCTGGTATATGCCAGAAACTATGGCTCTGTGTGACTGAGGCTG
>NW_010105398.1:56838-57141 GCF_000699245.1 Pterocles gutturalis | reverse complement strand
TTGCATGTTGCGTTGTTAGTAAAGCTGAGCAAATAACTCACACTAACTCGTGCAGTCAATGAATGCAGCCACATCGCTGCTCACAAAGTCAGCATAGGACTGATGAGCCTCAAATCTGTGCTGGGACAAGGGCTAGCCATGCATGATTTCCCTCTCCCATCTCCCCAGTTCACCAAGGAAGAATCCCCTCCATGAGGCTGGAAAGGAGACAGGCTCTGCCTTGGAACTGACATCCCCCCTAGTCTGGGCATGGCCAAATTATCCAGAAGCAATGTCCAGCACTCATGGATTAATTTCCCATGA
>NW_010105398.1:39674-56801 GCF_000699245.1 Pterocles gutturalis | reverse complement strand
GCGTTGTGCTTCTAGGATTCACCATCTGAAATTTGAGGCGAAGTGCGAGGGCTCGACTGGATGTGTGGATTACAGGGCGTCTCCCAGGGATCTCACAGCCTGAGCATAGAAAGCACCCAGTTCTCAGCTATTAATGTTTCCAGCCCAGAAGTGTAGTGGATTTCCTGTTTGCACAGATCCCAGATGTTTGCTTTAAAATTCACTCCAGCCCAAATGTTCACGCTGGTGAACTTGTTCGCTGGACTGTTTCCAGAAAATAAATGCAAAAATGGGGCTGGGACACAGGGAGGGAGCGACAGGCGATGGTTTATTAGTTTGCCATGGATGAATCAAATGTACACAGACACTGTCTCGGATTTGACCAGCCATGATTGGAAAACTTGTAGGAATCAAATAATGGAGATGGTAGAGGAAATCCTGTCATTCATTGTTTTAGTCTTACTGATGTCACTTTTATGTCCCTTTTATCCCTTGTCTCATCCAAGGCTTTCAGAGGGAAAGTTGTGACTGACAGTTTTGGTCAGACACCCAGACATGACGTGCAAGAGGTCAATTCATTCTCTGTTTGTCAGAGAGGAAGAGATTTATTTGCTGTAGGTACATCCGGCTTTGACTTTTTTGCGATGCTCTTTTGTTTATGCAAACCAGTCGGCCAGGGGCATGGAGGTCAAGATCTACATCCCAAGTAGGAAATCGGTGCTCAGAAATAGCAGCCCTGGGAGTTCACGAGATGAAGGTCCCTCCAGTCTCTCTCTCAAATGCACCCCATGGAAGGGAAAACAAAAGACCTGTATTCCTACAGGAGGCCATATTTATGGCTTTAAATTGCAAAGCCAGGCTTTATCACAATGCAACCAAATTATTTCAGGACAGATACACAGAGGAGGTGATCGGGAACTCTTTGCTACCCACATTTTTCAAATAGAAATTCCAAGCGCTTTAGAACATGTTGTGTTTTGATGAATTGTGCCATACCAGCCCCTCTTGCAAAAACATTTGGGGATAAAGACGAGTCCTTGTTTGCTATTTAAACAGAGAATAAAGGTCAGGTTTGTGCCCAAAAGAACACAGACTCTAAATAAATCTATTCGGGTGGCTTTCTTCTCTTGATCTGCAGTTATGTGGTAACCATCGGGGATTTTATGAGCTGAAAGCTATCTTTGCAAGACATAGGACCTCTCTGTCTTTGCAAGTTACTTTTACTACTTGTTTGCAGCTGGGACTTCTTTCTTGTTTTCCTAATCGATTGCTGTTAAAAATTGAAAGTGGTTCAAGACTCAGGTGAAATAACTCCCTCCACTGACCCTGTTAATGACAGACCTGTATGTACTTCCCTTGCACTGAGTTCATGAAGTTGGTTGGTTTCCTTGTGCTGCCATCTACAGAGCAAGCAACAGGTAGTGCCCGGGGATTACTAACAGACAGTTAATTCCAAATCCTCCTCTTTAAATCCTTAAGATGAGTACCTTCTCCAGCTCTGATAAGCACTCATGGCAGCTGGGACGGCTGGTTTTCTCTCCCAAGACTGTCCTTGAAGTCATCACCATAAGACCGGCAATGCAAATGGCTTTGCTGAAGGTCTGTGTCACGGGCTGCTTCAATATCAGGGAGATTCCAGTCTCCAACCCTCTGACCAAAGATCAAGAGCCAGGTCTCATCTCTAGGAGTTTCAGGGCCATCCAGCAAGTGATCTCTTACCGCCTCATTCTCACTTCATGCTTTGACTCTTCATCCCCGTCTGCCTGAGGCTTCTCTCTCTCCTTCAACTATGTGGGGCTCTGAACTAATATTATGGCATCAGTGATGACCTGTCTGGGGACATTTTTCTGCACATCAGTGCTCCCAGTGTGGCACAAGGAAACTGGGGCCTCTGCCGCCGAGCTGCTGCATGCCCTCAGTCACATCACTTCGCCTGGTGGCCCTCCAAGACAGGGCAGAGCTGTGACATTCTTCCTGTAAAGGAGGAAAAGATTGACTGGGGTGATCCATAGTGTTTCTATTGATTTCCGTAGTTTCAGGGCTAGGTGTCCAGAGCTAAGTATTCCTCATGCCAGACTAAGCATTGTCTGTGCACAGGTGCACAACGATGTACCTGCAGGGCCCAAGAAGGGGACAAGAAATCCCTTGAGGTAATCAGGCTGACAGGAACCCATTTCCCTCTGGTGTTTTAGACATCATTAAAATGGCCTTCAGCAAACCTGATGGTACTTAAACTGTATCTGGAACCTCAAGGTGCTTGATAGACCTTCTCTTCTAAAAGTGAAGAAAGCAGATGGGGAGTGTATTGATTGGTAATTGTGCTAACACCTCTAAAAATCTGATCCAGCCTGAATGCTCCGAGGGTCTCTGTATGAAACCCTACCCTGGGTGACTCCCTATAGGTTAAAAATAAATGCTGCGCTTCTGTACGTGGTGCAAAGGACGGCAGTCGGAAAGTCTGGATGCATAGTGTACGGACCAGCCTGCAGAGGGGATTGCAGTGCAAGGAAGTTTGTCACTGGGATGGGCTGCTGCCGGGTGTTCCCCTGCAGCAGTGAGAAGGAAGCACTCCAGCATGATGGGCTTCTCCTTCCTGTTGTGTTTGCTCTCAGGGATGGCGGCAGGCAGGAAACACCAAGGTCTGGTGCAAGGTTATAGGTTCAGAGGGCAGACCAGCAGTGGGGCATGCAGTAAAGACATTTGCAGACACGGAAAAGCAGCAAGCACGACCCATGATTTCTCCAGCTCCACTAGAAATGATGGGGGGGTTGACAAGTGCCAGCCCTCCTGGGGATCTTCCTGGGTCTGGAGAGCAACCAGGCGCCACAGAAGCAAGGGAAACACGGTGCTCTTGTCGATTTGCTCCATGCTGGAGGCTCCTGTTCCACTTCATGGCTCTTTCTCCTGCACAAAGTGGCAGCCAGCAGCCTCCCTGCACCGTGGCCTTGCAGGAACCAAGGAGGGGTAGGGCTGAGCTGTGGCTTGTGGAGCTGAGTTGGAAAACAAGCCCATGAGCCGGCGTACACAGACCAGGCGCTCCCAGGACCTGCTGTGGGGCAGAGATTTCACCCAGCTAATGGCAGAGCTGAGCTTGCCAAAGCAGGTAAAGATATAACCTGCAGCTCCCTCGACGTGTTTGTGCAGCTCTTTGACTGTGTCTCGGAGAGGAAGGAGGGCACTAGGCAATAACTCACATACCTGCAGTGGATTGTGTAAAATGTGGCTGTGAGCACCCGCGTGCCATGTTGCTGCATGTGCACTGGTTTTATTACTCTCTGCCCCAACAGTGTATACGCTGGTATTTTCAGGGTGGGGTTCATCACAGGTTTCCGTGATTTATTTCCCTTCTCTTTGCTGGGGTTTCTGAAGCCTCTGAAGAGGTTTTTAAGACTGTTAGAGGGAATCATATTTTTGTGCCTCTGCCTATTTTTCTAGATGAGGCTGTGTCCTAAGTGTCTTTGCCTTCAGGGTCACTCTGCAGTATCCACAAGGAAGAGGACTGCAAATAGGTGGTTTTTATGCTGCTGAGGCAAAGTCTAGGTGATCTGGACTAGAACAGAAACTACTGCTGAATAGGATAGGAGTTGGGTTTATTCCCAAAGACTGACATCCAGGAGTCATCAGAAGCCAGCACAGGCTAAGGACTTAAGACCACCATGTAGGCTTTACTGAAAGCCTTACCTGCACTGTGTGGACAGCCCACTGGCCTCTCGTGGGATACAAATCCATTGCAAAGGAGAGCCTAACAAGCAACGACAGCCGGTCTGACTCTTCAGACTCAGTTCCCAGGTTGCTTGTTTCACTGTACACATCCCACATGGTGCTTTAATTCCCCCGTGCCACCTCCACCTCCTGGGCTGGCAGGGAGGCTCCAAGTCACCGGCGGCAGTGAGTCAGCTGCATGCAACCATCGCTGCCCGTGGGTGCCTTGCAAGAGGTTGGGGGTACAGGCAAGCACTCCTCCTTTCCTGCAGAGGACATTCAGATTTATTTTAAAAGGCATGATTGACATTAATAGCATGCATAGCTACCTGGAGGCTGCAAAAACCTGTAGGAAAAGCTGCTGTGAGACAGAAAGAAGTTGCCTGCAGCAGAAGCATCACGCTGAGCTACTGCCCTCTGCTGCTGTGTGGTCCCAAACCCAGGCAGATAGTCAGTGTGTGCATCCATTTCCAGCAAAACTTCCCACTGCAGGATCCCGGGGGCTGCAGAGCTGAAGCTGCCGGAGTTTGTCATCCTCCCTTGCCTAAGGACTGGGAAGCTTCTCCCAGGTTTTTGTTCAGGATCAAAGTAAACAGATTTGTTCAGCTTGTCCTGAACACTCATTGTCAACGTAGGTAGACTACAAGGAAGTAACTGTCGTTTACCAAGATAAAAATTTGCAATTTAATCACTAATTATCTCTTATCATGCTTTGCTGGCCTGACCTGAGCCAAAATGAACACAACACTGCCAATAGGTGCTGTGCTGGTGCCTGGGGAGAGGGAGCCTCTGGGCTCCTCTGCAGAGCATGGACAGACAGCATCTGGGGTTCAGTGTCCTTTGTCATATACCTGCAACCCCCTGCACACCACACACCGTCCCCATCAGTTGTATATTAATGTAACACTACTTTTTAAACAGATCTTTGGTCTGTTCTGCTGTACTGATCAGTGTCTAAATGCTGCTTAAAAGCCAGGAGCAGGAGGTAGCAGGGAGATGCAATAGCACAAGGAATCTGCTGCTTGATGGACACCCAAAAACAGGCACGTGAGCTCCCACTGGGCTGCCTTCAGGCCAAACTACAGACAAATGCACAGGGATGGATGACATAGGAAAGCCATTTCATGGAGGGCTGCAGTCCTGAATAATGGCAGGGTCTAGACAGCAGTATTAAAAGCAAAGGTTTGGGAGGTACCTGAAGCACAACATGGCTCCTGATTTTGCCCCTGTGATGGTAGGAAGTAGCATTTGCTGGATCTGGATGCAGGTTATACCCCCTTCCAGCTGGGCTGGACGGCACACAGGAAAATGATGCAATAAAGTAGGTGGCAATTACATGTCACTTCCCTGCTGCCACAGCTTCTCCTACTGCTGCCAATGCCAGGAGGTGGGATGATGTTTATACCCCTCCCTAAGTGAGTAAATGACATAAGCCATGAGACTGGCTCAAGAAAATGAAGTTAATGTAATCTCTCTTATTTACCAATGTGCATCAAGAGAAATGGTCTCTGCTCTGCCCTGTTCTAAACCCCACATCCCCCTCTACAGACAAAAAGGGTTTCAGTATGGTTTAGAGCAATCTATAACCCTAGGTTCACCTTTTCTTCTCTTTCTTCAAAGAAATACTTAGGAATTTTTAAAGCTGTCTGGAAAAATGTGTCTTCTCCTATAAGAACAACCTATAGAATTAGCAAATTGTTTTTGTAGAAAAGAATAGTTCAGTTGGAAGGGACCTACAACTGTGTGTTAGATAGATAAGCAAGTATTTTTACAGAGTTGTGAATAGATTAGACACAATTTCATAAAATGGGATGGTTCTTTAGTAATACTGGGTGAAATGTCTGTCACTTCATCTTGAGCAGAATGTACAACTACGATCAGCACCCAAAACGAAGATCACAGACTACATTCCTGATGCTGCTGTTCTTTTCACTCTAGAAACATTTTGTCCTAGATATACCATAATATTTTTTCAGCAAATTAGCAAAAAAAGTCTGTTTTAGTTAGCATATGAAATGCATTCTGTGCACTGCTACTGTCAAAATTGTAACTGACTGCATAATGAAATATAATTTGGGATGTAAAAATGGCATTTTAATATGCTCTACTCAGGGAGCAGGATTTGATATGTCATGCCGGCTTACTGGTAATGTACATTTCCCATTGGGCAAACTAAGAGACATGTAATCTTGCTATCCAGAAAGGTGTCAAGTCATACTCTGACAAGAATAAGCTTTTCTAGGCCAGACAGAAAAATGTTAAATTTTGCAATACGCATCTTAATTCAGAGAAGATGACTGGAGTCACATGCTTTAGACCAAAATTACAGTAGTCAGGTGATTGCTAGAGGAGGTATTCACAATCACACCAAACTGGACACAACCAGAAAAGATCTGGCAGTCTAAATCCTGCTCTACTGTTTGAGGTGTCACAATTCAGGGGTTAGGCTCGGCCCAGGGCTGATGTTGGAGTTGGGTACGATCACTGCAGCTGCCCAGGGTGCGAGGCATTTGGAGCTGCAGCGCCTGCTGGATAGCTTTAACCAGCCTTCACTTTTGGTTAAAAGCTGGGGGAATGGTTTCTCAGATGTGTGACTTAAAACCCAAATTTCTGTTGACCATTGGACAGAGGAACCCACCAGTTACATCTGGCCACAACAGAGTAGCTGCCAGAAAAGACCAAGAGAGCTGTGCTTGTGACTAAACACCTATTTCCATTCAAAATAGCCTGCTTTCTGAATCGGGACCCTGCTGTTTTAGGACAGAGATACTGTGGATGGTGGCGGATATGCAGAGGAGGCTGCAGACCCAGCCACCACCTTCCATCACTACAGGCTGTCAGGGAAGGGGATTTGTTCCTGGGCAGTGGGAATCTCTGAACCTGGGGCTGTTCTGCACCCAAAGGTGCTCCTTCCCCTCCTGCAGCAGGCCTGAGCCCAGCAGCACGCCAGAGCCTCCCCTCGGACACACATCGAACAGCCGGGAACGTCAGGGTGCAAATCGGGACTCATCTGCTACAAACTCCGCAGCCTGGGCATGGGGAAATGTCCCCTACCCGCAGCACCAGCCACCTTTGCTGAAGCCATTTCCAATGCCAAAATCCACTCTCAGTCCTTCATCCTGATTGCTCCTTGACCAATTAGCGGGCTTCCTAACAGGATGTCATGTCGCGTTATCTTTATTTGCTCAGTGCTTCAAATGCCAGAGAGCTGGCTGGGCAGCCGGGCAAAGCCAGACGCTGACTTAAAGGAACGTTGGGCAGTTTATCATCTGCTCCCTTAACTTCTGATTGCTTCACGGGGAATCCTCTGACCTCTCTCCTCAGACTCAGAGCCTAGCCTCACAAGCAACCGCTCCACAACTCCCTTTTTTTTGTTTGTTTGTTTTGTTTTGTTTTTTTGCTTTGCCTTATTTCTGTTTTATTTTTTGGTGAGAGACAAGAAAATCCCCGTTCCTCCTACATCTCTAACTGTGTCCGGCCAAGCTCATCCCAAAGGTCCAAGTGGAAGCACCTCCCAAGCTCCGAGACCCACCCTTCTGGGAGCCACAGTGGCAGAGACTTCTGACAAGGGAAGGGAACTTTCAAATCCCACCAGAACAGCTTTCCTGGGAAAAAGGAGTCTCTGAGGCACCACAGCTCCTGTTTCCCCTTTCCACAGTATCCCGCAGGAAATGCTCGTTCTTGCTTCTTGCACCAGGCTGGGTCAGAGCAGGGGATGGTGAAGGTGTAGGAGGCACAAGCACTGCAGTGACCAGCTCCATCAGTATAAAGGTTCTGTCTGGCAAGCGGGGCATCCCCATGGACTGCTCAGACCCCAGTATCCAGTGCTGTACGGCAGCAGACCAGGACACCTGCCCCCAGGATGAGCCCACCTCACCCCAGCCACAAACAGACACTTCCACTAACTTATGCAATAGCATACAACCCCCCATTTCGGAAACGGCATGTCAACAGTTGGCTGCTTATTATCCTGATTGGTTTAGCATTGCATTTTGGCTGATGCACAAAAGCCCTGCAGTCGCACAAAGGAGCCAGTGTCACTCTAGCTGCAGCTGAGTAGTAACATTATATAAGGCTAATGAAGGCAGAAGACAGCACGGATCCCCATGAAGGCTGGGGCTGTCACACCAGGGAGTCTGTTAATGCCGCAGCTTCACTTCAGCATCATGAAGGATTTAAGATCCCTTTTTTGGCCGAACCGCCTCCACAAACAAGAATGTCTGCTGCAGGATGGTCCACATGACTGACAGGGGGTAACGAGCATGGGGAAATGGCATGTACACCAAGTATGCAATGAAATGTGTGT
The DNA here is from genome assembly GCF_000699245.1 of Pterocles gutturalis. Taxonomy (NCBI): domain Eukaryota; kingdom Metazoa; phylum Chordata; class Aves; order Pterocliformes; family Pteroclidae; genus Pterocles; species Pterocles gutturalis. The sequence goes on along the minus strand of NW_010105398.1, from coordinate 48,814 downwards.
GTGCACGGTCATTGAACATGCAGAAATGGAGGTTAGAGTCAGAAGTGAGACAAAAATGGAGGAAAAACCCTTGGAACTGGTAACGCTTGGCTACCTATTTCTGCACTGCAGTAGGGTAGAAATACTGCAAACAGCCACCACCATCTCCATCAGCATCTGAATGACCTGGGATTACCTGGTATACCAGCTCCACTAAAGCCTTTCTTTATCTTTCTGTTCCCATTGGCTGTACCTTTTCAAATCTTATTTAACTGACCATTTGTTGAACTTCACCTTCTCCAACTGGACCAGAAACATTGTTTGTAGCTGCAGGAAACATGGAGAAGCAGTTTAAACTGTGTTCTATAATTCTGCTGGAGAAAGGGGCCTGGTTGGTGATTACATGGGGCAAACCAATGCAGATGAGGTTTTCTAATATTGCCTCAAGAAGTATAATTTCAGGGAAACAGCCTGGCCTTCAGGTGGTGTCCAGAGGTGGGAGAAGCAGAGAAGCACCTTGCAGGCAGCCTGAGCATCCCTCTTCCAGGCTCTCCGCAGAGCACCAGGCTCAGGGCTTCTGTGCAGTTTTCCTGGAGACCAGGTTTGAGCCAGTGCATCGGTGCTTGGTGGAAGGATTTCTTCACCAGCATGTGTCTTTGTCCACACTGCAGTTCCTGGGACCTGACAGCGAATTATGAAATGACTGCATAAAAAACAGGTCACCTCTGAGAAGAGGAGGGGAAATGAATTGTCACAAAATATATGTGAGAAAAGGAAGTCATTGCTCTTAGAAAATGGGGTATGTTGTCCCTTTGCAAGCCCAAATATGCCCTTTCCAGTTAAGGCACTTTAATAGCAGTGGGGAATTGTCCTCTCCCATCTGCAGAGCAGCATCTTTGGACTTCTCCTTTGTTAATGGAGCTGAGATTTCCCCATCCCCTGGTGATGACTGGAGTAGGTGGCCTGAGGAAAAATTCTTTATTCATGTGAAGACAACCCATCAGGTTCATTAAGCTGCAGATTACATAGGCTGATGACAGAAAGAAATTAAATAAGGTTTTGTCTCTTTACTTCCTTATTTTTAATTGAATAATAGACAATTAATTTGATTGAAGCTAGTCATGTTAAACAGTTTCCTAGGATATCATACCGAGAAATGTCTCATCCTGCAGGTTGCCCTGTGACTTGGTTACTTCTTTGGCAGTGGTTTTGTGGCAGTGACTTTGAGATGCTCACTGAAGTGTTGTTCCTAGGTTTCTATGCCTTTCCTTTTTTTGGAGGGGGTGGTGGAAGGTAGGCTTACTATCATTATTCCGCATTTAAACCAGACCCAGGGGTGGTGGAAAAGCAAGCTCATGGGAAAGTGGGACAACTCCAGTGAGAACTAGGAGGGAAGAGGGCACAAGACCCGGGCTGTTGAAATGGAGAAGGTGCAGGGTGAACATCAGCTGGACAGACACCCCTTTCCTTTTCCTTGTGCTTGTGCCCATGTCAGTACTAGTGCATCCGGAGGGAAGTTTGCCTGGACACGTGAAAGACTGCTTGAAAGAAAACAAGCTGAGCACTTTCCAGCCCACATCTGCAAAGCCCATGGGGCAGGCAGATCCTAAAGGAAGGCTCCCCAAGGAGTTATGGACGGGCAAGCCACTTCCTCACCTCAGTGCCTCTGCCAGCACCTGTGCCAGTGCCCAGGCTGATCAAATCTGGTGTGGAAATGAAGCACGAGCTCAGCAGAGAAGGAGCATGGTGAGGTAGCTGCCCCTCGAGGAGGCTGGCTCCATCCCCGCCGCAGAATGTGGAATACTGTTTTGCTCCGAGCACACATAGTTTGTGTGGGTGTAGATTTACATTTCGTTAAGGAAAATGAAATAAGGGGGCTGGTTTCAACTAGCCTGCAGTTTTATTATTTGCAAGAGTCCTTGCCTTCATGTGATGCTTTACGTAACAGCTTTACACATCTGTAAAGTATGTAAAGCATTTCCACTGTTAGGAGAAAGAAAAAAAGGGGAGGCGATTTCTGAAAGGTACTCTTTCTCCTGGGAGGACTTGACAAGAAATTTTTAGCTCCCACAAGGCAAGAAAACAGCAAGGATCATGGGTTGGCTCTCTAGGTTTCTGGGATAGTAGACCACATTACCAGGGATGACCACAACATATGCTTGAGAACATACTTGATAACACCTTCAGTTCAGAAATATAATACTAAAATGAGACGGGCTGAGTGGGAATAAAAGCAGCAGGAAACTGGGACATGCCTCCTGATCTCAGGGAGAAACAATGGTACCAGGAAGAACATGAAATTAAGAATGGACAGAGCTCCAGGAGCTGGAGAGATGTTGCCGTGGGCAGACTCTGAGTGGCTGCAGAGCTACAGAGAGCTGAGCTGAGGGCTACATTTCTGTCTTACATCACCTAGAAGACGTGAAGAAGCACACTCCTTCTTTAATGCTTATTATTACCCTATCTGATAGTGGAATGTATATACATGTAAGGCTGTGGAAAAAAAAAATGGCAAAAATGCTACAAATGCCTCCAAGGAGGATTGGAATGAATGAAAAATGTCTGAAGCCGTTTAAGTGCAGAGTCTAGTGAATCAGCCCATCCACTTTTCTTTGGCTTCTGAGTCTGGGTGGACCCAAACCACAAAGAAAAGAGGAAACAAAGGTGGAGTAGACATCGAGAAACATCTTTCTGAATCTTGGCATTAAAATGTAAGAGCTCACAATCACTGCTCAGCCCACGCAATGTGAAGCAACTGGAAAGGACTGGAAAATCACCGCACAGTGCCCTGGGAGTCAGGGGGTGTTTTGTTTGATTTTTTTCCCCAGGAGCTGCTTAAGAGCTATAAGACTTCTGAGGAATTGTCACCAAGTTCCTCTTCCACTGACGTCTCCCTTAAAATGACCTGAAAAAAAACAGACAAAACTGAATGTTTAGTTCAGTTCAGTAGTCCTGCTTCTGCTTTGCACTTAGTTGTCCTCATTTGGATGTATGTCACCAACTCCAACAGCCTTCCCTGTCTCTATAGCTGTGGGACTCCTTCAAAACAGAAACTTCTAACCTTGGTATACAGAGTTTCTAGGTGCCCATCTTTTGGACATAACCCTGCAGGTAGTTCCTATAACCAGCATGGCTTACCCCTGCTGGCAGATCCCCAGTCCAAAGCACCATAGAGTCAGTCTTGGTTCATCAGGTCTCAGGAGCATAAGGCTGTCCAGCTCCATTCTGCCAGTTCCCATTCTAAAATCATACTATAAATGATAAAGAAACAGTGTTTCTCATGCCATGTATCACCTGCATCCACAATCGCACCTGGAGCTCAGCCTAGAAAAGTACGGTAGGGGAATATGAAGTCATAGAGTAGCTTAGACATATTCAAGCATTCAGAAAAGGGTTGGACTGAGTATTGTCCTAGCCCCTTTACCAAATCAGCAGAAAGCCAAGAAAAATCAGTACACGGTTTCACGTGGGCCCTTTGCTGTGTCTCTGCTCCTGTCCCACAAGCCTGTGGTGCACAAGCCAGCAGAGGGGCAAAGGATCCCTGCTCCAGGAGATGGGGACAGCCACCAGCCTCTGACATCCCTGCTGGGGTGGCCATGAACCCCTCAGGCATGGTGCAGACAGAAGAGCTAATTCCCCTGCTCCCTGACAGGGCTGTAGCTATCTGAGGAGGACAGACACTGCATTTTCCAGCGAATGAACAGGGTGATACTTCCTCTGTGGATTTCTTTAGACCTCCAATTCTGTCATATAAAATGCACATCAAAACACCTTGCACTGCTGCCCCTGTGACTGGACATCACCCTCTTCCTTTCTTTGCCTGAACATCTTCTCGGCTGGCAGCCATTGCCCAGAAGCCTTTCCTTCTCTCAGTTGTGGGCTTGATTCATTCTCCTGTTTTATCCTCTCCTCCTTCCTTCCAAACTGTTTACCACTCAGTAGAAATATTTGCATTGCTAGTCTACTCATATCTTTTTACTATCACCCATCTCCACAGCATCTGATCCTCTTCCTTATCACTTTTAATTACTTATTCATATTTCTATACAATAAATATACAATATAGGACTCAGAGATCACCACCAGAAACATGCCCCAATGGTGCCAGTCCTACAGGGAGAACGGTCTATCATCTGAGCACTTTACAATTGATGGCGAAGACAGTGGATCCCTGGGGTACAGAAGGACTGACCACCATGCTTACACCCCTCATCTTCATGTAACGAGTCTCCTACTTGTCCTGACGGTCGTTTCCCCTGCCTGCCACATTGTACTGAGGTGTGACACAAACAGTATCTCTTGCTTCACAAGCAAGCACCAAGAAGCTGGAGGAGTCCTCTCCCACCCTGACCCACCTCAAAGTACTTCTCTTCCTGGCCTGGAGCTGGGTCAGGTCCTTCTCCATGGGAGCTCCATCGCAGCATGAGCATGGTGCAACTTATTCAGCTTTGAAAAATTATTTGCAGGGCACAGTTTTTACTGTTTGACCTTTGAGTCACAGCATTTCCCCATTATGCATACATACTATTCTTTTGCCAAGCAAATGGCAATTTTTCTTCAGTGAAGGGTTAAAGGCAAAAGTTTGCTCACAGAGAGAAAGGGGGACTTTTCTTATCCTTTTTTCGCCCCGTTTTGTAATGCTGGCACAGAGCCATCTCGCTGTGTTTTACTTTCTTTCCTCTGTATGTGTGAATTTTTTTTTTTTTTTTTTTTTTTTGCACAGATCCAGAGGAAAAGGATTTCTCAGTCTTAACATCCTGTTCGCTTTTGCATACTTTTGAATGCTCCTTATTAAAAGCTAGCTATTTATACACAGGAACAAAGTACATTCCACTAACCCCTTGTGGCATAACTCTGCATGCTGACTGCTAAGCTCTGGAAAGGTGAATCAAATGTATGACAGAGAGCTTTTTATGGGGATTGAATACCCACTGTACAACAACACAGTAATACCCTTTTAAAATTCTCTTTGCTATCATGTCTTTGGAAATATGAAAGGAAAACCTTTCAACAACTTCATTCCCTCTGACTCTCATCTTGATTGTGTTGAGAGGGATAGGTGCCAGATAACTGTATCAGTGGAAACAAAGATAAGAAGGCTGTGCATACCATAAACAGTTATATTGCTTGAATTATGTTCTTGGACAGATGCAGTGACAATAACAGGACAGCGTTAATAGGGTGAGTGGTTAATTTACCTGACTGGTATCTTTCAAAGAGATCAAGTTGCATTTCATTATTGAAAAATTCAATCAAGAGCAAGTGTATTATCTCAAAATCACCCATCTGACAATACAACACTGTGGGCATCTCACAAGGAGAGGTCAATTTAAGTGATGCCTCTGTGCAGCTCACAAAAGGGACTGGAGTTGAAAACAGGATGTCAAAGCAAACTCTCGGCTGAAGAATAGAAGGATCCTTCAGAAATTATTTGGATGTTTTGGGTCTTTCTACTCTTGGAATACCTTTAAGACAGATTATTGGTGCCCAAGGTGCAATTCAACATTTTTGCTTTGATTTTCACCTTTTTTATATTCCCATCAAAGGATACATGATACCCTCTCCAATTCACAGTTGGCACATCAGTTTCAAAACCCACTGAATTGCACTTTTAATCTTGATGGAAGCTTCTTCCACCTGCCTGCCCCAAAAGTGATTTACTGTATGAACAGCTGTGACTGCAGTTCCACCTGGCGTACACACACCTGAGTGTTTGCTCTGGGCCTTCAGAAGAAAATTCTACCCACACAACAGCATCTCCACAGAGCACCATGCCCCAGGTCTCCAGGAGGGGATTCTGGTGAGACCACATCATGACTGCCACCAATATATCATGGGAACAGAGTAGGTACAGCACTTCATTCGAAGTCCCAACCTCTCAAGAGGACAGAGGCTGTAGTGCCGTCCCACCTCATTTATAGAGACTCTCTGATCAATGTATCGCCCAGTTTTCGTAGGTCCTCGTTCTTGTACTGTGCTGGTACAAACTGTTTCAGAAGCCTTGGCAAAAGAGAGCAGAAAAAGTAGCCCTTCTTAACCCAGTTTACTTGACAGTTTCCATAACAACTTGACACAGCTATTTATACAGTGGGAGAATATAATTTGCGTTTCATCATTTTTAGTACCTTTGTTGCCATATCAACCTCGGCACCACATAGCAGAGCACAGCCCCATTCAATTCTCTCTTGTTTGCTCAGAAAGAAACTTCTCTCTCAATGAATTGAAATTCACTTGGTCTCAGAATGACCCCTGAGAGGCCTATGTGTCACTTAAGGTATCATTCAAGCCCTAATTTAAATGGGCTTGTGCCTATGTGACCTACCTGCACCAGACAGGTGGGTTCACCTGCAGTGGGAAACCAAGGTGAGGACAAGGTGAACAAGCAGACAAGCTGCGCCAGCTGGTTGCTCATCTTTCTTGGGAAGCAAATAATCAGAGGGATATGGCAGCTAATGACTCTCTCTGTGATGGGTGTGGAAGGAAAAACTAATTCTGAAATGTCAGAGTTTCAAAGGCTTGGTGTTAGTGTTCCTGAGCCTGCATTTTCGGAAGCAGACTGGGTGTCAAGGAGTTCCAGCAAAGAGCAAGGTCCTGATGCAGTGAAAGTCAAGATGGGTAGAAAAGTGGCAGAAGACAACTGCCGGGGGAGAGGTTGTGCTCCCAGAGGAGGAGAGGAACCTTCCTGGTACAGTCACAGGTGCTGCTCAGTCCTGGATCATTCCCCTCAATGTCAAGCACTAAAAGGAGTGTCAAGCACCAAAAGACAACCCAGAAGGAGACAGATGTCCCCAAAGGACAACTCAGGTGGGGATTAGGTGTCTCCCAATACTTCTCTTTGGAGAAAGCCATCATGCTTAGGCACTTGAGTCAAGTCTTTGCAGCCAGGTGAAATGAATCTGGGCCTCAGACTCCCACAACAGCTTTTTTTCTGGTTTCTGCTGGCTCATCCAGCAAGTGCTCATCACTCGCACAGCTACAATCTGTCTGGGGAAGTTCAGCCTTGCAGACCCATGGCACTACATCTTCCCTTCCAGATCAGAATACAATTAATTTTAAAATACTCATACAGTGTGCAATCACAAGTATCTATAATCCACCTGACACCTTCGGCTGACTAAACAGCATTCAAATAACCCTTTGGCTGCACTGCATTGTGTCACTCACACTTCCTCCTCCTGCTGGGAGATGGCAGGTCTGTTGTCCATGCCCTGACACCCCACTGCCTTAACCTGCTGTGGCTGTTACTCCCCCAAGACACTCCTGTTCAAAATAGGTGTCCCCCATCTCCCCTCTTCTGAGATGTGAAGGTGTCTATGTATTCCCTGGAGCAGGCATCCCTTCAGCATAGCAAACTTCATACAAATAAGGAGACCAGTTGACATAGTGCCAGTGATTTAGCCTGCCTTCCACGAGCAGAAATGCACACAACAGCATTTCTAAGAAGCAGTATCAGTTCCTGGTTTGCATTAGTCGTATTGTTCAGTCTTGTCTTAATCGTCTCAGTATTTCTACAGGGTCTCCAGTGAGACTGAGAAGCACTTTAGCAGCTCCAGCACGGCTGGGTTTAGCTCTCTGTGTCAGCAGATGAGAACCTCTGTCTCACGGATAAGTTTTGTCATGTAGCAGTGCTGAATACAGACTCTAACGGCTTTATTAATAGCAGCCCTATTATTTTAACATGATGTTCCACCAACCCCTTGGACTGGGGACAATAGGAAACGGCACTTACATGTTTAAATCTGCGGCACACTGAACTGTTTGAATTGGTATGATTCATTGTCAGACAGCACTATGTCAGGCACTGCAGGCAAAATAAGATAGACTGTATATGCATGATCTATAAGTGTTCTACACGTAAGCCGTATGAAATGCATCCTGCCCAACTTCTGCTTGCAGAGGCCATAAAGGAACTCCATGTATCCTTTAAAGCATTCTCGGTGGGATCTTGATAGGATGTTGGGAACTGTCGACTTGGTGCTTTTAACCATAACCCCAGACGGTGCTAGGAGCTCTCTCTCGTCTTGTCTGCAGGTGCTTGGAGGATGTCTGGCTGGCTACTGCAAGGAAATAGCTTTAGGTATGTCCTGGAAGAGATAATTTGATTGCTAAACCCAGCAGTTACCACCCACACTTCACCAAAAAACCCAGAAAGTTTTGGAGTTTGGGGGTAGGTTTTTCCATACTGACAAGTATTAGTGTAGCCTTGAGAAATCTGGGAAGCCCTGAAAGTTTGAAACTTGTACTGCTCACATTCCTCCAGCATTTGCCTTGACTGACTGGTATTCCTGGATTTTATTTCTCTCCCCTCTGCCATAACCCCTGCTTGATTATACCCCTGCAGTATAATCAATACTACCTAAAGTCACTGAGTTCAAGGGGAAATTTCACGTTTAAAAAACTGTATCCTGAAAACACTAGTCTTTGCACCAAAACAATAATTCTGAAAGCCGTGACACACCCTGAAAGCTCGTGGCTCATCATGCAAATGGACCAATGTAAGACTTTTCTAGAACATTTTTTTTTTATCCAGACTGCATCTCCAGTCCTGGAACAGTCCTAAGCAACATGTATGTGATTCTTCCTTTAGCATCCTCAGTCCAAACACAAATTCCTCTTGCTTGAGAGCAACCTGTCCTAGGAGCAGACTGAGGCAGAGACAAACTACGTTGCTGCTAACAACCCTTTGAAAGATTGAAATTCTCATATCCAAATTTCTTCAAAAACCGAACAATACCTGCAAACTAAACAAAGGAGATCTGATGAAACCTTTAAGACTGCTCCCTGGTAATTCCCAGCCCAGCAACTGGCTCCATCTCTATTGTTATTAAAATAGTGTCTTGTTCCCTGCTGGTTGATGTCAGTATGTAATTAGACCTTACACACAGCACCTCTTTTTATACTTGTCTTCAGAAAATAATTCTAAATTTACATTCACGTGACAGTGATAGCCACCATTTTAAAGAGAAGTCCATTTGTCTGAAAGCTGCAGCAACATCACTGCCTTCTCCCCACCCATCAAAGACAGACAGCTTCCTGCTCTGACCATCTCACATGGTCACCATCTAATCCAGCTTTTCCCTTCTCCCAGCCCTGCTCCTGAAACTGTGTCCAGCCTAGCCTGCCTAGCCCTGTTAAGAAACAAAATCCATCCCAGGGAGGCT
>NW_010105398.1:0-39643 GCF_000699245.1 Pterocles gutturalis | reverse complement strand
CAGCAGGAAAATCTAGCAGGACTGTAGCCCCTGCAGCTCCACAGACACACACAGCATGTGGTGGGCTTCCATGTAGGACCTCCCAGAGACATCAAGCCCCTCCGCCTGTTGCTGATGAAAAATCTTGTGCATAAACCTCCCAGATCTTGTGACAACCAAGACAGTTTCCTCACTGTCCTCCCTGGCCCTTTGGTGTCTGCCCTGCAGCCACACATCATGCCCAGCCCAGCAATGATTTCAGCAGCAGGCAGAGGTCTGCAGGCATCATCTCCTAGCAAGAGCTGCACAACAACATCCCACCTGCCAAAAGCATAACCTGCTCTTTGCCCTTCATACATCAAGTGGACTCTGTATCTTTGGTTTTTCTACACCTAAAACAAGGAAAAGGGAAAAAAAAACCATGCTCCAAATGCTAAGCCGGGGTCTGGTACACTATAATGTGATCCATCCCATTTATTATATAGAACTTTAATGCCTCTCTCAGTTGTCTCACTACACAGACTTCAGGCAGAGTGGAGCCATGTTACTTAGCAACTCGTAGTACACATGACAAAATTAACCCAAACAGTTTTGTTTATTAACTCTTAATAAGGAGCAAACAAAACAGCAACCTGAGAGTTTCACAACAAGAATGTTTTCCATTTTGGGTGCATTATTAATATTACAGACAACAATGTTATCTTGGGTGTTCTCTAGGATTATTTTTTAGCCCTTTTGTGAAGACCTATTTGAAGCACAAAAGTCTTCCCCACCCTCCCCAATGCCTGATGTTTCTATAATGGAAAAAGTATATGTAATAATAGAAAAAGCAAAAGACTACTGGAGCTAATGAGCTCTAGTTGATGCCTGCTTGGCCCTGTGAAATCCAGGTTTGGAGGCTGAGATGCGAGTGTTATCCTTAGACTCTCTCCCAGAGTTTTGACAAATTGCAGGGGTGGGGTTTTCAAGCTGCTGTGATTTACTCCAGGCTCGTCAGAAAACATGACCATCAGTTACTCTGTTCCTGTACCCTAACCCTTGAAATACCGTCCTGCTTCATAGAGATTTTATGAGGATACATCTATTAACACATGCAAGGCAGCACAGGCTTGATTTGAGAAGGTGTTTCAGTAGCTAATAAATCATACCGATTTCAGCAGCAATTAGGCATCTGATCTGGTCTTCAGGTGCTCTGGGGATGTGAGCCAGACCTGTTCCTAAGAAGACTATCGAGGATGCCACTTGTGGAATATGTTGTCTTATGTACATCATAAAAATGGACTAGATGTATTTTTTTATGGTTCCTGTTAATACAGAGTTAAAAAAAAAAAATTGCTTTTCAAAAATACGTAAAACTTGCCAGGCTTTACCAAAGGACGAGAGCCTATTGCCTTGCAGTCTCAGGGGATTCAGATGAAAGGCTCCTGCCAAGAATTGCAGCCCTTGGAGAGACTACTGCAAGATTATTTCCAGATATGAAACCTTTTTCCTGCTGCGCTGCTGAGCCCTCCCTGTCCAACACTTCATGGCGACTGCTGATAATGAAAGCACAGCGGCCTCCCTCCCAAGCATTACCCACAACAGCTGATCCAGGCAGTCCTTTCCGGCTTTTATGGAGAAGAATGAGTGACTTGTGCGTTCTTGTGAGAAACTACTTAGACACCAGATACAGCATCTATAGGTTTTTATGGAAGCAGAATGCAGATTCTTATCAGCCTCCATTTATTTAGCAAGTAATGACAAATGAATTCCTTGGAAACTTACTCTCAGTAATCCCGGAGCAGGGATGGAGGCAGGGTGGCCAGAGGCACGTACTCCAAGGGTCATGCTCTGGCTGGTGCCAGCTGGTGGAAGGGGTGTCGGGGAGGCGAGAGAAGGAGAGGGACTGGAAGGGGAGCAGGAGATGAGGGAGAAGGTCCACTTGCCCTCTCAGCTCTGCAGCCGGGCCCAGTCTCTTTGACAGGTTTCTGCCCAGTGAGGAGGTACAGGCTGGAGGGATGCCAATATACTGCTGCTCCATGCAACATGGTGTAAGTAAACAGGCTCTGAGTGCCTGACAAGATCCCTTATCTTATCCAGGCCATCCTCTGTCCTACACAAGGATTTTTCCTTTTTGTACATTTTCCAGGATGCTAACCCTCACAGAATGTAAGCATTTCCCTTAGGAAGTCTTTCACAAGTGACTTGCTTTCACTGCCAGGAGGTCTTGCACAGACTGTGGCTAGAGCCGCGCGACCGGGTGTTCTCGACAGAAAAAGAAAAGGGGGTAGGTTCATTTTCTGAAACTAGCCTGCAGCCTTGCTCACCTCCCCACTCAAAATTTTGGTTAACATCTTCCAAGCCTCCCTGCATAGGGAATATTTCCTCTTTTGATAAGCACTCGGTGTGGAGGGCAAACAGTCAGTCTGGAAAGGCGCAGAGGCAGTAAGCCTGCCTATTCATGCATACCAAGTATAAGGCAGATTCCCCTTCTACAGTGCCTGCCCAGTGTCATTGGCTACACAGCTTCATGCTCTGCCGCAGCCCTTTCTATTCAACATGTAAATGAGACCAACTGAGCCTTGTGAAGCTATCCATCCATCCATCCATCCATCCATCCATCCATCACTAAAGCCTTCTGTTAAGCATGGCTCTGAGAGGAAGGAAGGAGCAGGCATATGGCTCAGGACCTCAGCCCTGAGATCTGTTTCTGCTGACTCCAGCACGGACAGGGTCTGAAAGGTAAGAGCTGAGTGGATCATTCATATCTGATCCCCCTGAAGATGCCTGATCTCTTTGCTTGCTCAGCTCCCTCACCATCCCTAGCAGAGAGGAGGAGGAGCAAAATATCCAGCCGTTGTTCTGCCCCCAAATCAGCATCAGAGAAAAGGAGAGGCAAGCTTTATCTAAACTGTTGCTGAAGAAAAAGACACAATTCCCTGTGGAAAGGAGGGGGCTTTCCCCAGGGTCCAAAATGCCTTGCCCCTATCCACTTACCAAGCTTTCTTTTCCTTCTATTTTTGTTTTTTTCCCCTTTCTCTGTGCACTTTCTCCAAGAGAAAATCAGAAAGCTGACACTGACTCAAAAGCTCGTTTTAAGACTTCCCTATTCCCCATTTCTACTTTTTTTTACCCACAGCTCCCTCAGTCACGCCCATCTTGCCTTGCAGCAAGAAGACTTGGATACACATGAAGGTAGATTTGAGCTATTGCCTTTGATAATTGCAGGGTCTGCTTATGAAAACCAGGCTTAATACAAAAGTTTCTAATGGAAGTTTATACCATCCAGGTCTCGCCTGGCTTGGACAGCAGCTACAGATGTCCTGCTCGGGCCAGCTTGGAGGGACAAGTTTAATTCATGCTCTTCTGTCAAACCCATCTTGTAGAGTTCAGGGAGCACTCGGATGCTCAAGCCACTCTGGGCCTCTGTACTGTGTTCATCGCAAAAACTGTTCAGGTGAAAATGCCCTAGACCAGTGAAAAAATGTTCCCCAGGAGACTGGCCAGATTATTCTCCTCCACCCCTTTCCCTTCTTTTCCTTTCTTTGTTTGAGGGCACTGGTCAGCCCCCAGCTCACCACCCTCAGACATGTGTGCGCGCAGACGGGCCAAGAGGGGAAGTGAATCATTTGCAGTGGGAGATCACAATTGCAGGATTCTTATCTTGAAAACAAACGTGTACATCTTCAGGAGCGTGGCAGAGCAAAAAGATCTTGGCCAACTCAAGGGCTTGAAAACAATATTTCCTGGGGGTCAGGAACAAGTCTAGTTTCTTATTCATCATGATCTTCTTCACCCCAAAAAACCAAAAAAACCCCCAAAAAAACCCAGCCCAAACAACCTGTATACCAATCTTTTTCAGCTGCAAAATATGCACAGTGGGAATAAGGAGATGGGAAATCCCCTACAAGATCAGTAGCTCCAGGCAGGATATCCTCCGTGTTGTGAGCTTCAAGGGTCTTTCAGATTCCCAAGAGCTGTCTGGATGCAGCCATTGTATCAAATTGGATTACATGGGTAAGAATTCCTGATCTGAATGTCATTGGGCTGCTGCGTACAAGCCAATGCTACGCAGACAAAGCTCTGAAAATCCAACAGGTCCTCTGAGAACTTAGAGCTTCTCAAGGCAAAATTAATTAAGAAGTAATGAACTGAGCTTTTGATACCACAGTGGAAGTATTGCTGCAGGCACAAACACTAAGAGAAGGGTGCTTTTGACTGATTTTTAATTAGAATTTAATAGTGCCCCGAAGTTACATCTCTCATTAAAAAAAAAAAAAAAAAAGATTACCTAGTTCTATATGATGAACAACTCAAATTAGATTTTAACATATGCAAATAACAGGTCTGAAAGATCTGCGTGGGAGTAATAGAGACAGTACAGGTTAAATCCTTGACCCTTTACAGTTGATTTTTCTTTAACTGTTCCATCAGTCAGTTTGTTTGCGATTAAGCATTAGAATTAATAGAGTTTAAAGGAAGCACTGAAAAGCCATGTGAAATGCAGACACTGAGGGCTTCAGCGGAGGTAAATTAGCACAGCCCATTGATTTTAACCACATTAACTGCATTAACCATCTCACTGGAGTGTGCAGATCTTAACTGTATGCAACATTTCCAAGTCACGGCCAGTCCTGAGTCCCTGCGTACACTGAATAGCCTCTTAACTCTCCAAGATGTCCCATTAGTTAAATACAGCTCAGCATGTACAAGCCTGAGGAAATCTCCCTGTAAAGTCATCTAGATTGCTCAAAAAGCTCTAGTTGGAAAACTGTGTGTGTCAGGGTAACTCGAAGGGCTGCTGGGGTGGCTTAGCCAAGGAGATTTATATCTCAAAGACCTTTGCAGGAATGTTGCTGCTACTGATAGCATCAAGAAACCCTGCTGAGCAAGAGCCCACAGGGTCTGGCCTAGGATGAGTTGCCATGACAGGAGGGCAGCAAAATGTTTTAGTTCATCCTGAGGAAACAGCTCCTTTCACTGCACTGTATGTAACAGAATATTTCGATCATGTAAATATAACTGACCCTCTCTGTTCAGCGTGCTGCGCTTTTGCTGCACTTCTCCATAAATCTCTGCCTCAAGATTAACATCATGATGCAATGCTAAATAGTAAGATTAAATAATAAATGTGATTCCCCTGAAACGATCCTGCCTAGCAGAGATTACCACTTAGCTGCCTTTCAAATGCATCTCAAGCTCGTCTTAGTCAGAGGCACCATACAGCTGCTTAGCTATTTAAAATCAAAGACAAAACTTCAGCCTCATCTTACAATGTCTGGTGGCGATGGGTCTTTTCACACAGCTAAGAAGGGAGAGGAGCTGATGACACACAAAATCACACCTCCTGCTTGAGACAAAGGGCATTGGGTACCTAACGTGAGTGCTACAGTTGTTTTTTCTCCACTCACTGTACCAAAGCCTTGCAGCCCTGGATAATAAGTGACCTGAATCGCTTACAGATCTCTTGCAGTCATATGCTACAGCAGTTGGCTGTGTGCAGTGCCAGCAGCAGGCTGGATACAGCCCATAATCTCTGGTCTGCCATGCTCAGGAGTCTTGTCTGTACAGTTCTCTAGTCTTTAGGACTTCATTAAGCATAGGCGGAGCAATAAAAAGTGGTGCCTGTTGTGGTTTGGGGTTTTTTCCTTGCTTCTTTTTAATTACACGAGAATTTAAAAGTAGCGTAGAAAGGCCATGCCAAGAAACTGTGTCTTTCCTCATCAGTTCCATGTTAGTTAAGCACTGAACCTGCAACCACTGAAAGCAAGTTTGCATCTTCTCTTTGACAGGACCACGGTCTGCTGGGACGGTTGCTGTTTACACAGAGGAGGACGCATGCTATTGCCATCCTACCTGTCTGTGGGACACAGCATGGGGATGGTTGTTGATGCAGCTTACAATGTGTAGGCCATAGTAAGCTGTGTGTAAGCATAGTAAGCAGGTTGCATTCCCAAAGACAGAAGCCATCAAGGAGTGACAGAATGGGCAGGGTGAGAGCTTGAGGTCCTAGGCAGGTAATCCATGCAGCACTAGGCAGGGGGCTGAAGGGTCGGTGTGTTTGACATGATGCTGTGCATTTGGTTTGCTTCTGAAGCAGTGTGGCAGTAGGAGATCGTGCTTCATCTGGACACGTGATATAATGGAGTTTTCCCCACTTTGAATCCTGATGTTTGGTACCAATCACCATCTGAGAGCTTCTGTAAAATGGTGCCAGTGTCAGGCAGGTCCCTTATGGCAACATGCTGTGGAACTGAGTATGGGCATAATAACTGAGGTGGTGCAGCAAATCTACTGAAAAAAGGGTCTGGTGAATTCTTGGCTTTGCAGGAGTCCATGGAAGAGTTTTCCCATTTATCTCAAGAGCCAGGATGTTATTTGTATGTACTAGAGATACTTTTAACTTTCCCTGGAACTCCCTACAAATGCATGCTTAGAGACACATTTTGCTTTTGCAGCCATGGGACTTTTCCACTCTGCATTCAGATTTGGTGCAGAAATAGAGGCACTGATTTTCCTTCAGACCAACTCTGTCATCTCAATGCTTAAATTGACTCATATCAGCACCAAACTTTGCTTGGTTAGCTGTTTATTTTAATCTTCAAGGTCCCAGATCACACCTCCAACACTTCACAGAATCACAGAATGTTAGAGATTGGAAGGGACCTCGAAAGATCATCTAGTCCAATCCCCCTGCCGGAGCAGGAACACCATCCTTCGTAGTTACTCTGTGTCACCTCCAGCATGATGTGTTTAGAGAGTGTCTAAAATGGGCGTTGTTTCAAAAGGACAGAGCAGCTCCTCAAGCAGTTTTATGGCTTTGTAATTTATTTACCAAGGCAAGCTCAGGTCAGTCACACTATCTATTTCTTTTTTAATGAAGTTCTGTTTATTTTTCACTTTCATTTTCTGGATGGATTGAGACATAACGAGGTCAAAAGTCTTCTCCCTGAAGTCTCCAGGGCTTCCAAAGCAAAGTCATTCCACCTTTTAATGTGTTAAGCACGGAGCTTGACTTCAAGTCAGGGGAACTGCAAACATGTTTAAAGGTCCTTAAAAACCTTCCTAACAAGGAGCCTACAAGAGAGCCTTGGTCTTCTCTGTACTGTCAAGTTGTAACATCTGTGCGGCTCCACTCACTTCAGCTGAGTCTCACTACCAGCTGAGGTGATCTAAGGATATCCTTTGGGAAAGGTCTGCAGGCAAATGTTTTTCATTAGCTCAACTACTGATCTGGACAAATTCAGATGCTTCGACTGTTTTTCAGGTCTGAAATAGAAGTTCCTAAACTTAGCCTAGAATTTTCTGGTTCAGACCAGTCAAGGCCTGGACACTTGCCTTTCCATTCAAATATACCAGAGAGACTTATAAAAGATACTGACTCTCTTTCCACACCTTGCCTCCACTTTAAAATTGGTGAAACAGATTGAGGGACTGAGACATCCTTTGATGGTGCATGGAAGTTAACTAAAATATTCAGAGGCTTTTTTTCAAAAAGGAGCACTTTTTCTTTTCCCCTTTCTTTTTGCAAAATAAGCAAACCCAGTCTGAGACTAAATAAAATCATCCCAGTGCTCTTGCACATCCAGGTCATTAAAGAAAGGCATCAGGGGAAAAAAAATAGAGGCTGGTGTCACTTCTGGTGGTAAAACACAGAAGCAGCACTGTGGTCTGTGCTATGGTGGTGCCTGTGGGCTTCAGACATGCACTATGCTCGGTGTTGCACAACAATAAACCTGCAGACAAGATGCTGTGCTCACCTCTGAGGCACACAGCCACCCCAGGGCTCTCCCAGCTCAGAGTTGGGTCTCCTGCCCTCCTCCATAGGGTATAAGAAAAATGAGGGGCTTAAGGTTACAAGAAATGTGCTAAGTGGGTAAGGCACAAGAATGACCCATGGGGAAGCCAGGAGAGGTGACCAGGTGTTTATATCTGCTTGGGAAAGTCATCACTTCTGGCAGCCTGGTGTGTGCCCTATGGAGGTATCATTAAGGATTTACCCTGGGGTTTTGCTCCTTCACCAGCACCTGCCTTCAGCCAAGGCTGGAGACAGCCCCTGAGCTGGACAGACCCTTCTGCCCCATCTCATCTTTCAGGCTTTATGTGAGGTAGCTCAGGATCTTTCCACAGAGGCACCTGCCTTCAGCCAAGGCTGGAGACAGCCCCTGAGCTGGACAGACCCTTCTGCCCCATCTCATCTTTCAGGCTTTATGTGAAGTAGCTCAGGATCTTCCCACAGAGGTATCTCAGCTCTTACACCAGCAATTACGATGCTTGCAGATTTTGCAGGTGGCTCTTGATTTCCTTTCTCCTTTGTTTCAGGGAAATGCTCAAATGAGCAGTCCCTGGATGGCCTTGTGAAGGGGGGTCTCACCTCTCCTTTTGGAGATGGTCCAGTTTGTGTTGCTAGTTAGAAGTTCACTGGAGCAGGAACCTGTAACCTGGATTTTACACATCACACACAGGAGCGTCCTGGCTATGAGGCTGGAGAGTCCATCTTCCACTTCTCTCTGGTCCAGTGAATGTTTATTTATACAACAGGGAACAGTTTTTTTTCTTTGATACCAAACCCCAGAGGATCTATCAGTTGGATGCTCACAGCACTTTTTCAGGACATGGGAAGCTCTGCATAAACCATAGGAAACAGAGGTTCAGCCTGGGTTTCCAGTAGACCAGAAAAGGGCTTAAACCAGTAGCATCTGTTTTCAGTGCAGATTACTGGTGTGCTGAGAAAGCTTATGTGATATAGCCATTTATAGAGCTGCTTGTGCCCTGTAAATTTAGCAGATGAACTCTTTGTCAAATTGGGAGAGAGGATGTTCTTTTTTTCCATGGGCTGGGAAGTCATCAAGCAGGATTCAGGCATGATCATTTCAGTCAAGCCAAGATGTAGGCAGGTTTGCATACATCAGCATGTCAGAAATGTAAACACTGCAGCTAGGTGGGGCAGATGCCCCTGTGTTGGAGTTAGGCTCAAAGTGGCAATTAGACATCTGCTTACCTTTATGGAGTTAATCTGCAGTAACTCCACGACATAAAGCAGCAGAAACGCTATTTAAGTGATTGGGAATATATAGTTAAAACAGAGAGGAGGGAAAGATATAAAGGCACAGGCAAATGCGACCTTCCTGCAGTGTGGCCTTTGCTTAGGTTGTGTATCACGGGGAGAGACTTTATTAGAGCTCATTAAATTTTTAAAGCCTTAATGGTACCTTCTGTCCTGCGTGATTGGTACAAAAGGAGAGCTTGACAAAGCATTAATGCAGCAGGACGAAAGGCATCCTCCTCTGCAGTGGTTGTGGCTGGGAGATAAAACTCCTACTGCAGAGCATCCGCGGGATTAGCGTGACACCGTCTGGTGAAAGCTGGTACCAGTCCTGCAGCTCGAACTGGAGCATCCCTGGGCTGGCAGGAGCAGATCAGAGAAGCAGAAAAGATTTGCGAGGTGAATGACTTGGTCCTGGTGACTTCCAGGAGAGAGTGGGAGTGTGACAGTCAGGAGTAGTAAATAAAGCAGCATAGTATAGCAAACTTGGTGTAACAAAACTGTAAGCAACTCGAAAGTCCAGATTCTCACTTTATATTAATCGGTTCTGCTGTGGCTAAACTTCCCCGCTGGGTCTACTGGCTTTTTTCTTTCTTTCCCCCCACCTTTCCCACTCTTGGTTTTTTTCTGTAGTTTCAAACTTTAGCATCTAGTTGACACATTTTCCACTTGTCTGCCACCTCCAGCCACACTTTGCAGACCAGTGCAGTCGTGGGACAGCGCTGTTTTTTGGCCAGCAGCAGGAGGAATGAGTCCCAGCAGAGCAAGACAGTTACTCTCAGGTGGATGCTCTGTGCATGGTTTGAACCTTTGCATTTAGAAACCAAGAATCCATCTTTAAGTTCAGTGTATTTTAGGGTCACAAGGGCTGAAATGTAAAAAAAAAATCCCTAAGAGTGTTGCACATTGGAAACTCGGTCTTCTTGGATGTTGCAGACCTAAATCCACCTGGGTCTCTCCCTCTCTGAGCTTTACACCCACAGCAGTAACGTGAAACTGTGTACGTTTGTATCCAGGTCGGGGAGATGGCACAAGAGCTTATTTGCCTGACTCACCAACTTCCTTGCCAAGTGAGCATGAAATTTTCATGACACTGCAAAGCAGCAGATCCAGAGCCTCCTAAATGTCACTGCTCCAGAGATTTTATACCAAGGAAGCACCCTGAATAATTTATTTGCTTTTAGGATGCAGGAATACTTATTTATTTATTTATTTGTGGTGGTGGCAGTGCTGGTGGGTTAGGGAAAATATACCAATTGAGCTGGGAAGAGCAAAGTCTCTGTAAAATCTGGGGTGGGATGAGAGCACCTACCAGCTCTGTACAGAAAATCCTAATGATGCAGGGTTGTGACTTTAAGTTTGTCCCTGGGCCAGAGGAACAGTCTCCAGTCTTGGAGATGGAGTCCCCACCAGTCCACATGTTTAATACGACCAGTGTCAAGCACTCAGATCAAGCTACCGTTCTCCAGGGATGCTGAACATCTGTCCAAAAAGCCTTTTAATGGCAGCCGAAAGCAGCCTCCTAGAATTGTTCACAGTTTTGTGGGGTTTTTTTAAAGTTTGTGTCCATTATGTTTTGGTATCCTCCAAAATCCTAATGAAAAAAGTGAATGGCCCAAGCCATGAATCTGACTGTTAATCATCATTTTCAAAGCAAAAGTATTTGTAGAGTCAGTGTGGAACATTCCTGAATTACTCTAGTTTGAGAGGTTCAGACAAAAATCATCTATCAGTTAGAGGTACAAGATGCTTTGAAGCCACATGTTACAAGCTGAGTCTTGCTTTTAACACTCCGTGGGGCCCAGGCTGTGTTGCTTTTTTATTAAAACACACTACATTCTAGTCATGTTATTTTTTCAACATGGAAACAGCTACATTCCTTCTATGAGAAAAGAGGTTGGATGAGCAGCCTGCACAGGTGAGACATGTCTGAATTTGCCTCTCTTAAACTCTTTCATAATTTTCTCTACCCCTGAGTAACTCAAATAGTTTTACAATGAGTGACCTAGGGAAAAAAATATATATATATATTCTTGACTGCACAAGCCTTGAAAGGTTCCCTTCAGATCACTAAACTGTGAGGGCTTTTCTGTTCCACATCTGAGTCCTCTACGTGAAAGTGTGCAAGCTCCCTTCAGTCATGTAAGAACAAGATCTCTGCATGGGCAACAGGCATTTGAGGATATTTATCGAGGCAACCAGCCTAACACAACACAGGCAAAATGTAAATGAGCACCGTCTAAGTGCTCACACACCGAGAGCATGCACAGGCTCTTCACCGCCACTGCAGGGGCTCTTTAATAAACAGCCAAGTAGAAAATTAAAAGCAGTCTGGTATGAGCAGCAGGTAGCTCTGTTGAGCTGCTCCTGGCCCAGCATGAGGCTTCCCCAGTGGCTTTCCCAGGCAGAGTCATGCTCCTCCGCCTGGGGGGTTCCAGGCTCTGTCCTTCACACACACGGAACCAAGGCTGTGTCCATGAGGAGAGAAGGCACCTACATCGAGAGGGGCTGCAGCAGTTATCCATGAACAGTAATGAAGTAAAGTAGCAAGCAGTAAAGAAGTAAAGTAAAATTTTTACTTTTAAGAGTTAAAAATTATCTTTCCTATCAAAACCAGGGCTGTGTTCAGACCATTGCTCATGTAGCCTTTTGGACCTGGACTCCTGACCCCAGTGGGGTGGCCAGGTGGTGACAGCCCTGGCTATAGTAGTTACGATTCTGCACCTCCAACAGCCGTCCAGCCATCCAGGAGGTCCTGCCTGGGGACAGAGAAGCAGATAGACAGGCAACACAGTTCTCCTCTGACACGTGCTTTCCCAGTGACTTACTCTATTTCCCAGTCAGAGACATAGACAGACAGAGAGGAGCTAGAAAGTTTCATTTCCATTTTGACACCCTCCCTCAAAAAAAAACACCCCAAAAAAACAGTTTTGATGCGTGCAGAGAGAGGACTTTCAGCACAGCCTCAGGAAGTTTTCTGAGTCAGTGGGAAGACACCGGGGGCCACCAGCCCGAGGGAAAACCCCGCAATGCTCCTGGCCATCACTAGGTGCCCTCCTTGCTCCCTCCTGGTGGGAGTTCCTGGATTCAAGAGAAAATCCCTAGAGTAGCTCTCCAGTCCCTTTCTTCATTTTGCACAGTTATTCTCAGCTCTCTTTTAGCCAGATCTCATTTCAGAAAAGTGGCAGCTTTGGGCTTCACCTCTCAGGACAAGTGATACTGCCTGCTCATCTGCCCATTCTCTGCTCCTGAGCTCCTCCTTAACACTTTCATCTTCAAGGAGAAGCTAACAAACCTAGTGGTGGGTACAGCTGACTCCATCCAGATCCCCCTTGGTGAACCTTCAGCTCCCTGCAACCCTTTTCACACTACCTGATGCAGCATTCATGCTGTGGGTAGCAGGATCACAGCATCTATCTGCCCCAGGACACCTCTGCCTTTATGCAGAAGATGCTTTCCTCTGGCTCAAGATTTCCATTATGTCCCCCCAGCCCATTCTAGGCTGTCCCACCAGTAGCTCGGCCACTGGGCAAGTCCTGGGTGCACTTAGCCACCCTGTTATGAGGTGGGAGCTGGGATCCAGGAGCTGGGACTATGCTGCTGGGCACTGTGTTGCCCTGCCAGTATTGCAGCAGCTCCCCAGGTAGGAGGCTGGCTGGCTCATGATGTTTCTCACTTTCTCAAATACACACTCACTTGCTGTTACTGTCTTGCACTCTCTTCCCGTCTTCCTTTTTGAAAGACACTCCCACCACAACAGCTTGTCTCACAGGCACCGTCCCTTGACCCAGATCTTACAGATGACGTTTCATTTTTTATTACTGTAACAGCGGTTTAGAGCCAGTCTCACTTGTTGATGTGCATGTGAATCTTGACAGATCAGCAAAACTGATCTTGAAACCTCCTAAAACTAAATATTTTCTCATGAGCATTCAGGTCTTTCTTCTTCTCATCCCGATAAAGCTGATATGAAACAATAGCCTGAACACAAAAAGAAAGGTTAGTGTTTGACTGATATTCTGACATATCAAGGCAAAACAGAACAACTTTGGGAATAAGCTGTAAGTGGGCAACATAATAGGTATGAGGCAACCAGGTTCGCTTTTGCTTGTCTCCTGTTCTTGAGGAACAGGGGTAACACCAGGAACAGAAAAAAAAAATGACTGTCACAGGTAGGTTCCACATAATTTTACAAGGGGCCATACAAGGCTGGTTAGACCAGCAACACTAAAGACAGCACTGAACATGAGCGTCATGCAACTCCGCACGCAGACAACAACCCAGCAAGACTGAATGAGAAAAGGTGAGAACTTGTAGCAATTTATATTGGTGCTAGAAATGTCAGTAACAAATGAGAGGAACAGGAGGTTATGTTACTTGCAAATAAATTTGACGTGATGCCACGGAAGCCTGGTGAGATGACTTTCCTGATTACTATAATAAAACTGTTGATTAGAAAGGGCAGACTGGGGGCAGTTTCCTATACCATCACTATCAGCTTGTGAGTTGCTAAGTCAGATTTACAAGATGCTGAGCAGAAGAGGAAGAATATCTACAGAATGATCTGCTATAGACCATCAAGCAAAGTCAGAAAGTCAAAAAGCAAGATGAGTTGTTCCTTAAACCCATTATTCATTAAACTCTCATCCAATTTGTGGAAAGCAAAGTTCTGTGTGTGGAGGACTTCAGAGTGGGAGAAATGCTAGAGATGTACACAGCCACTAAAGAAACAGCATTCAGGTGATACAGGTGAATTCTCTAACCCACCGAGTACAGCATCCAAGGTGAGATAATTAATTCTGGCATACCATGGTGAACTCATAGATGGGTAGAAAGTTTGTTGCTCTCTGAAGACTGGCCATCGTGACTGCTACCTGATTATTTGTAGCGTTGACTGACCTAAACACTCAGCATTTAAAAGGTCAGTTCTCTAGCTTGGGGAAAGTTACTGTACAGATTCATTGGTAGAAAAAATATGGGTAGAAAAATCTGAATGAAAGTTGAGTCCTTTGATGAAGAGTTTATCAGATGGTCAAAAAGTCAGGATTTCCAAGTCAAGAGTGCAAACAGATCATGCTAAAAATCTCATCCTGGTTCAGTGACAAAGTGAACAAATCAATGTGAAGTAGTAAAGCAATCTATCACAGATGTGAAAGGGGGAAACAGCTGCCAATTAATATAAAACAGAAGTAACCAAGTGTGAGAAATGAGTAAATGAAATTAGAACTATCTGGAAACACTTCAGTAGAGAGCAAAGAAAGCATTTTAACATCTACTAAGAACAAAAGTAGCTTAACAATAGTGCAGGAATATCACTAGAGAGAGGCAGTAAAATTAATGGTGGTGTAAAAAAGGAGAGTACTAATATTTGTATTCAGAAAGAAGTCAGATCATGTACATGTATAATGGGGCTGCTGATGGACTTTTTTGCTCAGTAATATCAAGAGGATGATAAACAAGGTCTACTAGGGAAAAACATTTAAAATGAGCACTCTGGCTAATTAGTCTTCCTGAAAGAGATGACATGATCTCTCTCCTGCTTCAATTTGAAGAAGTGCTCATAGTGTATCAATACTCCAAAAGGGTAAAGAGGATGAACTGGGTAAGTACAGTCAGATAGAAGTGACAGATGCAAACAAGTGTGAGCTGAGGGCGGGAGTGTTGCAAATGCTAATAAGCATCTTTCAAAGAACAACAAGATTTATTTGCCAATTTGAGTTCCAGCCTTTATGAGTCTGGCCCAGACATGGTAGATTCAGAGTTTTCAATGCACTGGATGCTGTAACCAGGAAACAAAACCATGTCTTGTAAAACACTGAAAGTTCTCCCATAACTGATGTGAGAGCTGGAGAAGTGAGAGATTTCAAATACAAATGAATGACCAGAGCATGGGCTCCCAGCACAGTCCTCTAATGTAAAGAAATAAAGCAACTGTGACTGTGTATATGGTGTCACATGTAGGCAGAGAGATACGGAAACGATTTTATCTTTGCATGTTCATGCATGGCAGTAGAAAGATCAATGTTGAGATAGACCCTGACCTGCAGACTCCTGGAGTCAGGGAGAGGCTTTTGGCAGAGGAAACTGTGTGCTGCCTCCATGACATTTCTTTTCCCCAGGGATTGCTTTTAGCCACCTCTGGAGACCAGATCTTGAGCTAGACAGACCTTTGGACCCCCAGAAAGCCACTCTTATTGTCTTATGTTGTCCGCATGTGTGCATTCCTCAAAGCAATCTGAAAAAACAAAACCATGAAAAATAGCAACAGCAACCTGCAAAGACCTGAGCAAACACCATCCTGGGTGAGGTGCAGGGCTCACTCTGCTCTTCAGTCTCTTATTGGCCTTAGTCCTTATTCATCATGTTAAATCACTTCTCAGTCTCTTGTGACCATGTGCAGGTTAATTGCACAAATATTTGCACAAACAAGACTTGTTTCTTGAGTTCCTAGCTATCACCACAGCACAGGTCTGGCCTTGAGCATGGCTTTTGGCATGGTGCTTGGGCAGCAGTTGTGTTTTGGGCCCAGATGTCAGGACTGTTTCTCTGTTTAATCCTCTACAGCTTTCTGTTAAAAGTCAAAAATAGCCCTGGCACCAGGGACTGGGACTTCCTTCTGAGAGCCAAGTTCCCCAGCTGCCAGGCCAGTTCCCCAGCTGCTTTCCTTCTGAAACATAAATGTATTTTCCATATACTTGGCCTGGTTTTGGTGGGAGAGGTACAGACCTCACCCTCTTCCACCTCTCCACTCTCCATCACACCTTTTCTCCAGAACAACCAGGACCTTCATAGGAACTGACAGGCACAGACTGGTACCTGCCACTGGCTGAGGAGTCAAGGACCACAGCTGCTGGACTGCCATATACTACAAGAAAAGACAACAACAGGATTTAAAAAAGTAACTCCTGGGTACAGCAGCATTTTCTGGAAGGACCTGTTGATGTGAGGTGGTTGTCCCTAGTGCAGATCTGCTGTACTGAGGCTCGCAGGGAGAGGGATCATGATTTTACTATGTTTTTGAATCATACTTTGCTGCCTCAGCACTGGGCATATGAGAGAGTCAGCTGCAGGTATCTAGGGACTACAGATGACAAAAAGAATTATTTCTAAGGAGAGGAAACAGATTGTGGGTTAGATGTGGGCTAAACAGAAAGGGGGGGTTCAGGTTAAGTGTCTGTTCTGCTAAGAATGGCTTCCGGGAGTAATGCCTTTTTTTGTCCCTTGAATTTACTTGGAAGAAAATACCAGCAACTAAAGACTGCTTTACTTTAGGTGAGAAGGTTGAAAGAGGTGTGTTTCTTATGTATTAAACAGGTGCATTCCCTGTATATAAATGATGCACTGGCTTCTGCTGAGTCCAGACACACTGAGCCTGGAAGAAAGGAGACAGTTTTCAGCAGTGCTCTTTGATAACTGGAACAAAATACCATGGGAAGTGACCAGACACCATGGGGGATTGGTGGGGTCTCTGGTCTCTGCATCTCCAGAGCAAGGCTGCACATCTCTGCAGGGGACACTTTAACCCAGCATGACCTCTTTGAGCTCAGTACAGAGCAACAGGTCGAAATGGAGATGAGACTCGGATCCAGACTCAGTGACCACCCACCAGTGCTACCAGAAACCTCCCCAGCCAAGGACCTGGCCCACTTTTATGCATACTGGAAATCTAGGGGAGATTTTGGGACAAGGGGATTGTTTAGGCTGGTTTTTCTTTTGAACCCTGTAATAACACTGCTCAAGTCTAGTTGCACATGCTCTTTAAAAAGCTGGGATTCCCCCTTCTGATAGAAGTTACATAGCAGTCACACTTTAATCTCCATCAAGCTATTACTTCAACATACCACCTACACAGCCAGATGAAAAAGCACCAGTAAAAGGGAACTGTTGTTGTTTTGTTTTTCCCTTCTCAGAAAAAAAAAAAAAAAAGCTTAGAAGAAAAGCTCAGAGTCCAGCTTTGTATGTACTAACTCCTCCTTTCCATCTGGAAATTCCCCTTAGTTATACCATAAACAAACTCCCCTCAAATATGCCAAAATAAAGTGAACTGAAATTCAGTAGCAGACATGGAAGTAGGGACTATTTGTAATCTGGTTGGTTACCAAAAAAAGACCAAGAGCAGATAGAATCTGATTTTTCATTTTAGACTATTTTGAATAATTTCTTATTCAATGAAGTAATAATTCACCTTATAAAGTATGTTGTGTTTGAATATAGCTTTTCATCTGATTTTGTGATTGAGCTTGATAAGGTTTTTAACTACAAGAGATTGCTTCTCTCCAATCCCAAGTAATGGATTAGACTTTGAAGAGTAAATACCACCATGCTGCTAGCATTTTTCAAAAGGATTTTGGCACCGTAAGATGATTGCCTATTGTTTTGTTGTCCTGCCACTGATGCTTCTAGTAAGAACACCTCTGACAAGGAGATAAAAGATGGTAGAAAACATTTTTGATAGGAATAGGTGCACAAATTTTAGATCACCATGACACACTCATAATTTGCTACAGCAAACCACTATAAGGGAACCACCAAACAATCACAGCGAACACCAGAGGATGTCCTCTTTATAAATAATATGCCAGCCTTTTATTCTCTCCTCCTGTTTTTATGCCTTTGGATTGCTAAGAAGCTTTCTAGGGAATTAGTCCTGGTATCCCCTGTGTGCATTTTCTTAAAATTTTTATTTTAATTAATTAAAATAATTTTATTTTATGAAATTTGTATTTTAATAAAATTTAAAATCAATAAAATTGTCTGAAATGTCCCTGGCTGTCATACCACCAGCCAGTAGACAGAAGCAAAGCATTTTTTAAATTGTGTTGTCATGCACTAATAGGAAGAGCTACTGGGAGCCTGATGCTCCACTTACTAGAGATCTACTTACTAGAGATCCACTTACTAAAGCAGCCCAGATCTAACACCATAGCTCAGGTCTAGTAATAAGGACTTAATTCATAAAGCATTTTAAGCACATGCTTCAGACTGATAAATGCTGCAGTTCTGCAGGCAGTTGAGCCAACACAGCAATTTGCTGCCAACCACCTTCATACCGCCTCTGGCATTTGTCAGAGCCTTGGTTCGGCCAATTCTTCTCACTAAAATGGCAGAAAACAATCCTATTGTTTATTTTTCAAAGACAGCTGGACCTTCCCCTTTGGCTTACCCTGCCTCCCGAAGCTGTGCCCTCCAGCAGTTACTGAGGTGCTGTGTTAAACTGCAGCTTACAGCACTCCGGTTTCCCTTCATGCTGGCTTTGCACAGTGCCTGTAAGAAAGGGGGTCTGGTCCATACAGCAGAGTATCAGCTGCAACAGCACAAATAAAAAAATATTGCAATATAGACTCAGTAGAAACTGCAGGCCTAGGTGGCTGTCTCAGGATGTCTGCTGAGGAGCAGACGGAGAGCACAAGTGGCTGCTTTCACACAAAGTAAAAGGTATGAAAGATGAATTACCTGAGGTGGGTAACAGGAGGCTGATGACCAACAGTTCTGCTGTGGGTGCTGTCTTCCTGGTCTGTAAAGAAGTCCTGAGCAAAGGGACTGCCTGGCTGTAGTAATACAGGTAGTAATGTCAGGTTTCTCCAGGTCACCCAAAAAATATGCGTAGGATATCAGTAGCTGCTCCTACAGCTACTGCAGATACTCATGTTCATCTGTCTGGAGAAGAAATGAACCTTTTATCACCACCCAGAGCACTCATCGACATACAGGCATCTCAAGTGCTTTGAAACCAAGCAGACCACAGACACTGCATCCTTTCTGGACCATCTTCTTTCTTTTGTCCTCACAGCACTCTCCTCCTGCTTTCAAAAGTGCCAGGATGTCACCTGAGGTGATGGGACAAGAAACAGGCTTTGCAGAGAAATGAAAGTCAGATTTTATGGGTGTGCTTTTACTAGTGTTTTCTGGGGTATCTGGTACTTGGGAGCCTAACAAGACACTCTTTATTTTCAGTCATATATCTTCTGTATGTGTTCCATAAGCTACAGCTCCAGGATGCAGCTGGACTGCAACCTGCCTTTGTCCTGACGGAGGTTCTGTTTGCCTGGGATCCGAGCAGTGATCCTGGCACAGCACACCGTGATGCTTTCACCCAGCCAGGTCAGCAGGAGTCTTGGCATTTAATTCTGCAGAATTCTGTGAATTTCCTGCATGTTCACCACATGTAGGTATCTATATATATTTAATTTGTAATAATGCCTGGGTCTCATACAGTATCTTGTTGCCACTTAATCTCAAAATATCTTCAAAGGAAGTAGACATCACAGCTGTCTTAAACAGAGAAAACAAAAACTCAGACAGAGATAAGATTAATGAAAAGAGCCCACAAGATCAGTCCAGAACTGAGTTGCACCTGTTTACTTCCCATTATTTGGCCACATACTCTACCAAAACTGGTGCAAAATTATAAAATATTTGCATTTCTTAAAATGTTGAAGCTTGCAAGTTTGCCTGCACTGAAGTTTCATGCAAAATCACCCTACGTCTGGGAAACCTGGAGTACAGAAAGCTTTGTGGTGTCATGGTCCACCTGCTTCCACTCTGCAGACTCACTCTAGAAAAGCAACCTCAGGTATCACTCTCATGCACCGCAGACTGTAGGGTAGACAGACTTCCCATCTCCAGTCTCACATGTTAAAATCTGTCTGCACTACACCAGCACTGGGTGAAGCCACACCACTTATCTTTACATGGGTAGCTCTATTTACAAAATGATTGGAGCTGCTAGTGTCAGGAGAAAAGATGATGAAAAGGACATCTTTTAATGTTAAAGAATCTTTCAAATTAATATGGTTGCTTCACAAATACATCTTCAAAAATAATTCCTGACACCAAGTAGGGCATGGAAATAGTGTTTGGAAAATGAGGCTGTAAATTCATTAAGTGAATGGAAACTGCTAAACACAAGCCAAAATCACAAGTGTCTATAGGAAGATGAGTTTATAGGAAGATCTGTTTATACTGAGAAAATTGTGCCAGAGCTCAAAAATCAGCATTTTCAAGGGTGATTTCCAGTAGATTTTTCTGTTCTCTTTTCCATCTTTATGATGAGTAAGAGGATCTGAAAAACTGCTGGGAAAGGAGGGGAAAAAGCTTGGATTTTTTTCCCCTCAGTATGTTTACCTCCCTAGAAATCTCAAAGAAGACCACACTTATTCTTTTTACAGGCTGTATCAGGGGATTTACCTGAGAAATGGTGCAGCAAATATATCAAGATATGTGCCCCACTAAATCTTTCGCTTTGATTGAAGGCTGAATGTCATACCTTCATCAGGCACTTTCCTTTCTCCAAAACATTAAGTTGCTTGTGACAATACAGCAGCAGAGTCTGGATGGGGCATTTCACACCCACCAGCATCCCTCAAGACTCAGAGAAGATGCCTCAAGAAAGGCATCAGAGGTAACCGCCCAACTGTGCAGGAGGTGGTTCCATGGCCTGGCCTCTGCAGAGTGGTATCAACCCCCATCATCACCCACATATGAGCCTCAGTTTCCCCAGTGGAGGCCAGTGATACAAAGTGGAGCAAAATGAAGAAACATGTAATTTTAAAGTAGAGCCTGTGCAGCTCTGCGAGCTCCCCCGTTGAGGTGCAGTCAGGTAAATCACAAAATGCCTGGCAAAGGCTCAAAAAAATCAGTTGTGCGGAGAAGTTCTCCCTGATGTCCTTACAGAGATACATGCTGCTGGCAGGAGGTGTGTCTCCCATTGCTTGCTGAGGCTCATATCATGTGGGGGTTTCACCTCACATGAAGTTGCACAGACCTCTGAGGTCTTCCTGCAAAGAGGGCTTTTGAGACAATCTGAGAAATGGAGCACAGGGGTGACAACTGTACCATCATTGCATGCTTGCTCTGCAGCCACTTCTCCATCACACAGAGATGTTGCAGTTCAGATCAGTGGCTCAGGAACTGGTTTGTTCTAGATAAGGGCTAGCATGCCCAGGGTGGTTCCAGCTGTATACATGAGGGAATTCCTGGTGTGGGAGAATCCCAAGATGATGCAAGTTGCCCATCTTGTCAAATAAATACAGACATTTCCTTTTGAATCAAAGGACTCACATCCTCAGTGTTCATGTGTGATCACAGACCTCCAAACCATATCGTGCTCAGGAGAAAACCCAGGACATTAAGTCTTGTCCCCAGTGAAATCTGCCAACCTGTTTTGTTGTCCTTTTGCCTTTTTCCTCCCACTCCTCCTCGGTCCCATTTCCTTTTCCTGTGATGCTTATATGGAAGCAGCTCCTGTACATGCAAATCAGTAAATCAAACCATTTACAGACTATTATTTTCAATGTTATCTCTGCTCTGCAAAACGTTTCCTGCTTTCCTGTCTGCGGCATTTCTCTAAGGTGCCCCTCAGCAACGAAGTCCCAGCGCAGACGTGCCGGGGTAACCCGCGGGCACCTGCCAGTTCAGGGGCATTTTCCCCTCGCAGGGCACAAGCTTCCTAAAGCCACTCACCCTCCAAGGGCTTGGTGCAGGTCTCCACGGCGGACTGCCGGGGTCTTTGCTGTGGAGAGTTGTCAGTGAGGCTCCCTGACCATACTAGGAGGAGCTGATGCAATGTAGACACTGCAGCCCTTTGAATCTCTCTGCATCAGCTTGGTCAAGACTAGCTGCAGAGCAAACTGTTGGAGCCAAAGAGGAAAACAACAGGAGTAAAAAAAACTTTTGGATATATGGCAGAGGTGTTTGAGTGGGATTCAGTTGATCTGAAATCCAGGTTTTTCCAAGGCACTTACTCTGTGTATGCCGATTCCCTGTCCTTCAGCCATTCACCTCACTGGGGATTTCAAACGAGAGGAAAAATTTTATTACTTTTTTTTTCCATGGTTGACACAGTTTTTGTATTAACCTGAGATATAATAAAAAAACAAAAGAGCCACGCAGTAGCACAGAGCTCTGGGTAGCCACATTTAAAAGTAATACCTTGTCAGCAAATCACCCCCTTAATGCATACTGAAATACTGCAATTTCACTAGCTTTTGGTTCTTACACGGAAACCTTCCAAGTTAAAAACAAAGTGAGGGTCGAAATTATAGCACTGAGCACTGTGCAAAACAAGCTTGAATTTCTATATATTTGGACCACAGGATAAATGCTCAGGGGCGTAGACCATGCTATAAATTCACAATTGGTTCTTCCCTCCAAGTTTGCAAAGGTTAAACCAACTTCAGGTGTTGGC
This sequence comes from Pterocles gutturalis, assembly GCF_000699245.1. Taxonomy (NCBI): domain Eukaryota; kingdom Metazoa; phylum Chordata; class Aves; order Pterocliformes; family Pteroclidae; genus Pterocles; species Pterocles gutturalis. The sequence goes on along the minus strand of NW_010105398.1, from coordinate 17,453 downwards.
CGAACACTTCTGCTACTTTGATTTTGTAAAAAAGTCTTTGAACCGCACCCTTTTCCTGCCCCATGCACTAACAACTGTAACCTTTTTAACCCTGTGGGTGTTATAGTTTCCTAGTATAAGGAGGGGTTTCTATAGAAAAAAAGCCAGACATATCCGTTCAAAGGCTACAACCCAGGCTGCAAGCGCAGCGTGAGCGGCAGAGCCGAGCCGGTGGTGCACGGCGGTAGTTGGGCCTGCCAGGTGGTGATCGGCGCCTGGTATCCAATTCTATTTATAGTTTTCAGGTGCCTCTTGTTCCAGCAGTTTGAGCTGAACAAAAGAAAAACGTGGATGGGCTGGGATGTCTGGGGACATGCACATTCAGAGATTGAGTTCGAAGTGTGAAGCCAAATCCGTTGCTGTTGCAGCACACTCACTCGTCTCAGCTTCAGCTGCAGGCGCATCGCCAGCAGCAGTCTTTCCCAGAGATGTTGTTAGATATACCACAGCTGCGTACCCACCTCATCCCAAGGACCCCCATGTACAGACTGGCACTTCTTCACTCTTACCATACAGAAGACAAATCTGTCCTTGCCCCAGAGAAGTCAGCAGAGTCACAGGATGCAGTGTGTGACACCCAGCTGTGCTGTGCCAGGGAGCTCTTGCACATGTCATCCCAGTGCATGGAGGGTAGGACTGTCAAACATGATAGGGCTTTTTTCTTCAGGGTGTGAGACATATTTGACTTACAGATTTCCACCCCTGAGGCAGCCAGTACATCACCGCATCAGTGAAAACTGAGGACAACCAAATTTCTACTCACTGTTCACAAAAACGGGCAAATCAAAAGCAGGAGGACTTTCAAGCACTGATGTGGCATGCAGGCATTTATGCACCCTGACAAACCAGAATTAATCTGACTGTCTTCCCACCCTGTGATAGCACAGCATGCATGTAGAAAAGCCAGTGCATCAAAAATCTCAGCAGCTGACACTTTTGCGTTTCATGTCCATCAGCACAACAGGAAGGTTTCCACGTTCCCTGCAGACTGCATGCTATGAACTGGACAAGCCTGGGAAGCCAGAAAGACATGTAAGCTCTGTGCTGGACTCAGCTCAATGGGTTTTGCCACTGAGCTGATTGCCAGGGTGGAGCAGAGCTCCACTGTATGTGTAGGGGGAAGACTCTGCAGGTAGGCGGTTGCTGGGAGGAAGCTGAGCTTTGTTTTTAGCAAAGATCTCATCCCACACTATGTAGCTTGAGGGATCCAACCTGTGGCTGATCCCAATATTAACTGCAAAAAACACCATGGCTGGTTTTTGTCCCTGTCCCAGATCAACAGCATCACAGCCACTGTCACAGATAAACCAGGTTTGAACCACAAGCTACTGAGACTCTTTATAGGCACAGCTGTATATCATACCAGTGCAGGGGGACTTGTATAGTGCTTGGCCAGAGGGGCATGGAGCTGAGCAGACTTCAGTCCTCAGTGCTTCTTAGCCCTATTCTGGCCATTGCTGTCCTGGAGACACTCTCGAACACTTTCCTGCTTTGCCTTTATCATTAAGAAAGTCCTTCTTGCCATTCTGTGCATGCTGCATTCCCCAGACAGGTCTGCAGCTCAGTCCCCATTCAGTGTGCTGTCTGGTAACAAGAGAAGGCAGACATTTGGCTTTTTCCTACCAAGACCCATACTTCAAGGAGCTGTTCTCATTTGCTCATTTTCCACACTGCAAAATTTAAAGTTGTGTTTCACCATTTTGCAGGAAAAATGAGCCTCAGTTGCTTACAAAAAAAAAGATGCACAACTGTACAAAAATTGTCTTCTTGGGTAATCTTTTGCAGATCTGTTATGTGAGCGTGACTCTGTGTTCATTTGTATGTGGAGGTAGTAGAGGCAGATGATCTGAGGTTTCCTCCCTTCATAGGTTCTTTTTGGTCACGACCAGGGGAAGATAACGCTAACACAGAGCATTTTCATGTGTGGTAGAATAGAGAAATGCCAAATATCCTACCAACTTTTCCCTTCATAGCTTCAAAATGAAAATGTGGAGTGAAAACTCAGTCTGAAAGTCTTTCAAAGACATTGGACCCCATTAGTTTTCCAGAGTTATTTCTGTTTACTCGTCAACGTTGTACAGGCATTTTCTCTATCATAGTGCAGTGAAAATCCCAAAAAAAGGTCTGCGTTACGCAGCAGTGAGCTAAAACAAAGCCGGACTCTTTTCTCCCTTATTCTTTGGACACTCAGTGTACTCCAGTAGGAAAATGATGAAGAGTGCAGAGAAGACATCTCGTGTGCAGCTTAACTTGCTTAAACATGCTACCTTAAAGGCAACTATCTAAATAGCACCCAGCAGTTAAAAGGTAGAAAGAAATATGCTCAAAATGCCCAATCTAAACTCACCTAGGCTTATTCACTTCAACTGGATATAGACAGAGGCCAGAGGGTTTCTGCCTTCTGCGATAAATTATTCTTTATCTGATCTTTTTTTCTGTCTGGATATGACATCAGTACAACACAACACAGGCCAAAATTTATATTGCTGCACTGCTTGTATTATCTCTACTGAATGCAGACTAAACTTAGTTAAAATGTTTGGTTTGTTTTTGCCACCCACGGAAATGCTAGCTCTGTTTTCATCTCATTACAGATCTTGTCAAAAGTTTTCAAAAGCATCTTGCAATGTGAAATCTTGGCATCAGCAATGATTGTGGGTGATGTTGATCGGGGCCATATTACTGAGAGAAGCATGAACCAGCAGTGACTCTCAATAGTAATGTTTTTCAGGTCCATCTGGAAGATTCAAAGGCACAGACACATGTTGTCTTCCATTTCTCTATAGAGGACCATGAAATTTCCACCATAAAATCTAGTTGGCAAATGTATATGTACCTCTGGATATCCTAAATCCTATATCAGTGTGTGCAAGTACGCATCACAGAAAGCATAATCAGACAGGTATTTGACTGCATCCAAATGGAAACTCTGATCTGGTACATCACAAATACCACAGAGGAGCCTACTGGTCTCCACAAAAATTTCAGTTCTTCAGGACAGAGAGCACTCTCCCCTTTTCTGTCCCACACCTCTGAATGAAGAATGGCCATCTAGACAGAGAAGCCAGTTCTAGCCACCTCAGGAACATTATTCCCATCCTTCTTCATGGTTTCGTTTGGGTTTGGTATACACAGAAGAGGACAAGGATGAAAACCTGGGTTTGGAGCAGTGCACAGACTGGGTCCAGCACTATGTCCAGCCTGAGCTGGTGCAGACACAAATTTCACCCGTTCTCCTCTGCAGATGGAGGCTACCAAGCTGTCTTCCCCAGTTCCTTCTGGCCCATGAGAATGAAGTGCTCTTCACAGAAAAACCTCTCCCCAGAAACCCTCTCCAGCAGAACTGAGGAAAAGTAACTTTTTCACCCCAGAATGAAAGTACATGCCAAGCATTTATTTTATGTTCCAGAAGAAATGTTTCACTTTCCATACAGCTATGGGAAGTAAATTCAGTTATCAGCTTGCCTTAGGTTGTAAGCCAGTTCCTCCCTGTCCTACCTTAGCCACCAGTAGTCTGCAAGCACTGACAGACCCTTATGCTGTAAGCACCTCACCACAGCTGGGCTGGTAGAAGTTGATTGGGAAGTTTCCTGAAAACTTAATAAATCTAGTCATAATTGACTTTCTCAGGGTCACACATAGCATCTGGAAAGACATATGGAACAGGACTCACAAACAAGGTCTATGCTGGCAACGTAACACTGGGCTCTTCTTCCTCCACCACTTAAAGCCTTAGCTAGGGCTTGGTAAACTTTGTTCACTCCTTTGCATCAGTGCTCTTTGCCTTAAGAAACTCATGCAAATCTAGTCTTCTCCTCAAAGGTGCTCAAATCACCATCTCAGCTTCTTTAGCTTTCTCAGTCTTCTGTAGCACCACTGGCACCAGAACGTCTTTCCCTCATATCACCACCCATTTCCATTGGGCTCTAACACTGCTCCTCATCCATCTACACACCTAACCATTGCATACAAGTGGATATATGTGTAGCACCTAGACCATGATTCCAAGAGATGAAACTTGTGAGCACAAATGGAGTCTGACAGTTACAAGAGCTGAACCTACATCTTCTCACCCATGTACAAGTGACAAAATCTGAAAGCAATCACTTCCCTTGTTAAAGCTTTCTTTTTCTCTTAGCTGCTCTTCCAACTGTCAGTCTCCGCTTCCTCCATCAGCTCACCATGCCAGAGCTCCACACACCCAGCAAAGAGTCCTATGTATGTCTCACAGTCCTGCTGGCACAGCAAGAAGGATAGAGGAATTTGGGGTTGTTTGGTTTGGCAAAGGGGGCAGGAAGCATGGCCTTTCTCGCAGGTCCCTCCTAAAATGCCACTGTGGCTGCTGAGCCGCTGACTTGTGACAGGCAGCAGCCGTGCATGGCTGATCTCAAGTCCACTGTGCAAGAGCAGTGCTGTGCGTGGGCACTGCTTTGTCTCTGAAAGCAATACAGTGGACAGAAATTAGAACTAACTGTTTCAGAAGACTTTTTGAAACCTTTGACTTTGCAGCAATGTTGCAGAAAGTCTGATATCCTGCATGCTCTTCTCAGTAGGAACGTTATAGCCCTCAGTCCAGGGCTGCACTTACATACAGACCCACCACCACAATGCCCTTTATTCCTTCTGTCTTCCTGCTAACTCCGTATTTTCCTGTCCTGACCATTTGGTTTCTCCCCTTTCTGACTACCCTCTATTTACAGTAACTAGTAAATAATTTCTTCTGCCTCTCCTCAGTCTTTCAGTATATTTTCAGGAGCGGATCTTCCCCATGGATATTCCTTGCCATAGATCTCTTTTTGCAATGACTTTCTCAAGTGATGACAGAACTAAGATTTTCAAGGCTGGGGTATTCCAGTCACCCTGGTATCTACAGGTGACATACTTTGAGAGCCTGATGAAGTAATGAGCAATCTACTTTCAGCTCACACCACTTCTGACTGTACGCAGTATCGTTAGCAACTTCCTGACGCGTTACAGAGCAGCCTGTGAGTACCACACGAGTTGGAGCACTTCATGATCTTCTTTGCAAAAGCCAGAGAAAAAAGAAGTAAGTGATTTCTGTCCCTGAGGCGAAGCATTACTTCTACTATAGCAGTATTTTGCTTTGTTCTGCTTTGATTACTGCTTCTCCATGCTGTGTGTCTGTGCTTCAGAAATGCAGGCTCTGTTGATGTTTCACCATAATCTAAATCTCCTTGTAGCTGATATAACAGACATAAAGAGTTGTTGAGTCTGTATTAATTAAGAGTTTGTTGCAGCTGATGGAGTCTTTGCTACCTGCCTTCCTTACCGCCTCCCATTCCTATACAAAACATATTTCTCTCTTACAAAACAATTTAGGTCCAGCCAGGCATAGACGATAATTAGGATTGAAGGATTTTGTCAGGATACAGGTTGCTGTAAGGTTAGATTTAACTATCACTGCAGAGCATGAGGCACAAATACAGAATTATATTAGAAACAGGAATGCTGGGCTTCCTTTGGTAGACCATAAGGAGAATTCACATCCAGGCTTTCCTCTCATCCTCACTCTACTGGAAAAGCAAGACAGGCATTTGTTGTGCAGTTTACCTGCTGGTCTATAGGGACTGACTGGATACACTACATTTTGTCTTTTTCTCCATCTTTTATTCACACAGTGCTGTTGATCTCTGCACTCAGAAGTGTGGAGAGTGAGTTAAGATTATTTTTTTTGGTCAAATATTTTGGGAGTTGACTTGTTTCTCTGAGACCTCAAAAATACTGGGACCATGCTTAATGCTCTCCTCAGCAAACCAAACACCTTGCTTTTAAATTAAAACTGATACTCCTTTGCATTTAGCACAGCCATTATTTCGCGTAGTAGCTGCAGCTTTAAGGAGACAAGTCTTGTGATAAAGTCACAGGTTGGTAGCAGCAATCGCACCGCACTGGCAGATGGGCAGAATGAATCAGTTTGGGTTCCTTCCTTTGAGACTTTAAAGAATCCTACTTTTGCTTTGTGAGATTCTGGGATCACAGAGGATCAGGCTGACCTGTTGACTTGATCAAACTGCCTTGTTTGCTGAATTTAGTTTCTTAGGGTCTTCTTGGTTGGTTTTCTTCTCCCTGTTATCTCTCCCATTTGTTTGTGTTTATGTTGTGATAGAAAGCACTACAGATTATAGCTACTGGCTTCTCTTGAAATTTTAACATAAAGTTTGCTACTCTGCCAAAGACCAAGGAGCATATGGGCTTAGTTTTAACCTGCCCTACCCATAATCCCATTTAGATCAGCTGCTGCGTGTAAACCAGCCATCCCTTAACTTCCAGTAACCTCATTTGAGGGAAAAGAAGGAAAAAAAAAGAGAAGAAAAAAAACACATTTATTCTGCTCTTTGGCACTCAATGGGTAAGGCTGATTTTCTTCTGAGGACTCTTCCACAGTTCTATGCACAGGACACTAAACTGAAACAAATACAGTTCAAATTGAGCACCCCCTCTGTACAGATTTCTGCCTGAAACCACATACAGCTCTTTCAGGTTCAGCATTTCCCATGCCTCTCAAGGAGATATTGATCTTATAGTCTCATCATGATCACACAAATAGCATTGCTGTCAAAGTAGAAGTGCCTGAAGGCAGCGTTTCAGCTATCTCAGGCTGCCCTGACAAAGTTCAGAGCTGAAATGGAAATTTCACAGTTTTGTGCAGAATGATTTTGCCCTCCCAGCCAGGTTCCTTTATTTCTGTGTACAAGAGGCTATGAAAGTGCATGTGAGTCATTGGTTCCCAAACAAGAAACCTGGGAGCATGGAAGCACAGAGAAGTATTGCTGCAGTTACAGAGGGTCACGCCACTGCTTGATGTTAGCAGTTGTGCTCCCAGTACAACAGGAATGTGGCTGGAGTGGCAGCTGCAGTAACTGCTGCACCAGTCAGCGTGAGGACAGGTTTCTGTGGCTGCCCTCTGTGACTTAGTGCCTGTACATCTGTCCTGAGCTCACCACAAGCTCAGGTTTTGCTTGCCTTTTCTTGATGCTCAGTGCAAACCTGTTGTGATCTCAGCGTGCCATGGGGTGTAACTAACAATGAGCAGTTCAGTGCTGCAACTAGTGTTGTCCCATTTCCACCTGAGGTTATTTTTTCTCCTTTTATGGCTTTTCCATCCCTGCAGAGACTCAGCTACCTGTCCAAAACCATCTGGGTATCTCCAGACTGCTCCTGGCTCCAGGGTTGTTGTGCATGTCTCACACACAGAGCCAGGACAGGTCTGGCAGGGCTTTGCAGGCAGGACACCTTCTCACATCCCTCTGCCACACGTTATTGCCTCCTGAGTGGGGTGTGCCTCACTGTGTGAAAACCACTGCTTTAAACAGAACCTTTTGGGGGCCAGTGTATAGGGGGAACACTATTTTTGCTTAATCCTGTCTCCCCTGCTGAGGCTATAATGGAGCAGTGGAGGAGGAGGTAGTCAAGGATCCCACCATACCGGCCGAAATCCCATCATCTTTACAGCTGCTTTCTGTAGAGCACGTCAGGCTTGACAGAATCTATCTCTTAGACTAACACTACTTTGATCTTATCTGCTGTCATGAATCAAGGCTATTTTTAAAGCAGGGTATTTAGCGCAGATACATACTACCAAACACATCTAAGGTCCGGACCTGGCTGCTGCTGTTGGTGGAGCAGAGCATGTGAGAAAATGTTCTCCAAGAACCAGATATCCCACTGCAGACTTGAAGTCCGTGAACACAAAGGATTCAGTATCAAAAGTGAAGTGGAAAGTGAAGTGGGCTGTATCACCGCACAGGCGAGCACAGCCTGACTGGAGTGGAACAGTCCAAGAGAAGTGGGACATTCAGAACAGGGTCTATCGGAAACGATGTATGATTTTGATACCCCTAAAGAAGGACACTTTGGGGAACACCTGGCAGCTGGGATTTTTTACATTAATATATTCCAGAGTGGACTCTGAGGGTCCCAACAAAGAATGAGATGCTTATTGTGATGGATGTACAAACAGCTGGAAGAGATTGAAGCTGAGGATTCAGACAAGACACTACAGGAGCAGATGTGAGTGGGCTCACAGAGACGTCAGAGACACATGTACGTGCAAAGAAGAATCTTTGAGCGTCACAGCTTTTGCTGGTATAACTAAGGTCTTAAGGGGAAAACCCTGCTGCTGGTATGTGGGCTAACTCTAGGAGGTGACCCAGATGGCAAAAAAAAGGAAAACTTTAGTTCTCCAACTAGTTGAGAGTGAATCATAGGACAAAAAGGAACAAAGAAATTGAGTTTCATGGTAAATGGAAAAGGAGGAAGTATTGGTGTCTGAGTTCAGAGCACTTGTAAATACCATCTTTACTGCTCTGTTAAAAATAGAATTGTTTCAAGTATAGAAGGCACTGCGGTTTCCACAAGACTTTGCAGATCCCACCTGCTGAGACACATTCACTTTAGACAAAAGTAAAACAATTTTGAGGGGAAACTAGCTAGACTTCTCAGTGACAAGCAATATGTCAGTGAGCCCAAGGCTGGCAGGTTACAAAATTATTTTGGGCATCTTTTTGCTATTTTTCCCCAGCAACCTCTTTAATATTGATGATGCTACCAGCAGCAATGTATCTCCCACGTCACAGCAGCTCCCATGCAGACCCACACGGGCAACGCCAAGACCAGTAAGTTCCCCATGGGAGAGAGTTAATCTACTGTCACAAGGTCAAAGCTCAACACCATCTTTGCTACTGGTGGAGAGCAGCCATCCTGTCTACGCTCCCTCTTTTCAGCACATCTAAGCCACACACTGCCTGGTGGCAGTCCTGCCTGGACACTTGTCCCATGAGCCAGCATCCTCTGCCTTCCATGGGAACCTGAGTGACAAAAGAGGTATGAGTCACCATTTGTGGATCTCCTGAGACAGCAGTGGTTTGAAAACCATGGACTGAATTGGGACAGAGGCAGGGAAAGCAGCAGCGGGATGGTGAAAGGCAGGAATCAACCATGGAAATGCAGAGACCACATACAGGGAAAGATAGACACAGGCGATGACAGGCTGGCAGGATGCCACCAGGTCAGCAACAGAGAGCAGAGCCTGGGCAGGGCTCAGTGGTGACAGGCCAACAGCATGTGGGGCCAAGCTTCTGTGGCACACAACCCTTGGCAATTAATAAAAACAAACCAAGGTAGGGAAACAAACAGAGCCTTTGGCCAGGCATAATCCACAGCCAATTTACGAACAAGCAAAGCAGCTTACCACAAGGTAGGATAACTGCATGGTCACTAAACACACGCCCTCCACTCTGTTACAACACCATTGATCTGTTCATGTGTGGCAGCAACAGAGCCCAAGGTCCCCAAAGCCTCTGTGGGTCCAGGAGCACAGCGGTGCTGGGTGCCAGCTAAGGGCTACCACAAGCCATTCCCACACCTATCATCCTGCCTGCCTGAGGGGTGATGAGATCAAACCATCACATCTCTGGACATGTCACTCCTCCCACCAGGGACAAGTCTCTCTCTTGGCCAGAGGGTGGCTATGGGGTAGCTGTGGGGTGGCTGTGGTTGTCCTTTGCTTGTTCATGCACAGACTTAATGGCCTTTACTTAGGTGTTGCATTGGTCCAGGTTCCCGAAGGAGGAAGGTGTCCCCGGATAGCTGCTGGGGAGATTCTAAGGTCTAAAGGATGACAGAGCACCTCTTTTTAAGGGGTACACCTGTGGGTTTGAACACAGGTCTGGTCGCTTCTTTGTTCAGCTGCTTGAACTTAGATTTTCCTTAAAACTGTCAATTAGACACTCAGCTCTAGCAATGTGCCAGCACTGGCAGATCTCCTCGCCTTGTTAAAACAGCCTGTTCCCTGATACCCCAACCTGCTCTTTCAGGAGTCCAGGGCAGTATTCATCCATATGTAAGCCCTCAGTGTCAAATCTGCCATCCAGATTGACATCCAGGAACACCCCGGGGCAGGTCAGAGAAGCTGCGCATGGGAATTCCCCCCTCTCATCTCCTTCTTCCAAGACTTTGTTGTTCTAACATGAGCCAGAAAGAAAGTCTGACCAGTCAGGTTGCCAAATGGGCCACTCGAGTAACAGAAGCTCTATTTAAATAGCTCCCACTGCCAAGGCTATCAGTGAAGCTGTGGTAGCTGTAGGCAGGCATCGAGCACGAGTGCCTGCCAGTTTTGTGTGTGAAGAAGAGGGTGTGAATCAGGAGCCCAAAACTCACCAGTCTCAGAGCTGTTCACTTTCACTGCCACTGTTCACTGCTTTCCTCAGCCTTTTGACTTTGATGGGCTTTAGTTTAGCCTCAAATTTATGATGGTATTTCTGGGGTTCCTGATGACTCTCCTGGGCATGAAGCTATTCCTCTGGCTGTGGGACCTTTTCTAGACAAGTTGGCAGGTACCAGGGAGTAAACCTGCCCTGCAACAGCTGCTCTCTGGTGCTCTCAGGGAGGACTGAGAAACTTTGACAGATCCAAAAGTCCCAAAATCATGAGTCATGGCCTCTGAATCATGAGACTGGGGAAAAAAGTCCACTGGTACAGGGGGATTTGGGGGTCTGTTTTTCACCTGTGAACTTCCCCTATCTACTCTGTATGACACATACGTAGTTTTACCTAGTTTTAGATGTGTTGAATAAGATGTTTTTAAACCCTGTAGCTGGAGATCTTGTTTACACATTGGTTTCTTACCCACCTGGTATTCTTCTCTCCTGTGCAGTCCCTCACTGGGTAGCGTAATGTGGCACTAAGACAGCCAGTTTATGGAAGGATCACAATTTTGTCCTTTTTCAACCCTGAATATGTGATAGTTCATTCACAGTTGCTTATTTTATCAGAATAGTACATTTAGTTGTAGAATGTGGGAAGGGGGAAGTGGATGTGTGGAACTATGTAAACGCCCACACAGTGTTATTTAAAATCTCTAGTTGCTGAGAGTTCACATCTATGAACAGCATATCATGAGATAAATCAAACACCTTCTTCTCATCAGAAATGATTGCTGAGTTCCTCTCCTGAACGGCAAGTGATTAGCATCTTCTCTGTTCTGACAAAAATCTTCTTTTTTAAATAAGATTGCTTATATCTGCAGTATAGAGTTAAATATTAGGAGTGTATAACTAATCTCAAGGTCCTGCTGCTGGTTTACAGCAGCTATTTTGAGCCTACAAATGCTCCATAGCTTGTTTTAACCAGCACTAGTCAACAGAGGCATTATCTGCTTTCACCACAGTGCTCTCTGTCCGGTGTCTGGCAGATGGAGATTAGCATAACCACTGATGCAAAGCAGTTGCTTCTAGCAAAAAACGTACCTGAAATTCAGATGACTACACTTGGTGATCAAAACAAAGCATACGTCCTGCCTCAGTTCAGCAGAAGGCTGCTTAGAGGTCTTTCTTTTTTCTTGAGAGTCTTCTCCATGGCTGCAGCAGCCAGGCAGTGTTCAAAAGAGGGTAAAATTCTAACAGAAATCTAGCAAATAGAAGAAACTTGCCACTTTCATCTTTCAGGAATCGTGAATATTTTTTTTGTGACTAGGCATTAAAGCTGCTTTGTACAGTGTTTATTTGTCTGGATTCAAATCCCATCGGTGGTTTCTTTCTGATCAAACTAGGATAGAGGCAAATATTTTAAGATGGAAGTGTGCTTGGACTGGATTCCCAGTATAGAGCTATAGCTCCAAAACACTCTTTTTTCTCTATAGAACTTTGAAATTATAAAATTTCAAAATTATATATTTATATCTTACATTATATTATATTCAAACTTGAAACTATATAGTTTCAAAACCCACTGTCTTGTGCATGTCAGTAAAAATTACTGGTCTGATGGATAACTAAGTGGAGCCATTGCTACTTTTCCTTTGTATACTGAGACTTGCTTATAGGAGTGACTTCATCTACTAATTTGTTTATTACTAATGGGAAGAAAAAAAAACCAAACAAAAAAAACCAGCACAGTTCACTGTCTTGCTGGGCTAATGGGTCATAATATATTTTTACCCAGAAAGATACCACAAATGTTTTTCTTACTTTCAGGAAGAACTGAGCAAACTATCTATGGCAATTTCTTACTTTCTATTAAAGTTAACAGACACAGAAGCTAGTGGCTGGAAAATTTAATAGTTCATAAAGTTTACAGACAGCTAGTGTAGGTTCTGCATGAGAAAGAGAAGCCTAGGTTCAGGAGAGAAGTGATACTGTTGGTGATGAGTATTGTAGGTGGCATATCTGTCACATCTGGGAATTGATGTCTTATGATACTAGATTTGAGTGGTCAGACTGACATTGTGTTAGTACTCTTGTGCCAAATAGTTACAGTACCACATGCCACTAAGGAAAACAAACAAAACCCCTCAGGGGAAACTCAGGAGCTGTTTCACTGAAGGTTGATATATGCTTTGAAACACGAAGGCTGTTAAACTTTCCAAATATTTGAGGCAGCAAGGAAGGTGTGAAGGGATGGTTTGTTTTTATCTTAACCATTATAAGTGTGACTTTAAAAAAAAATTATTCTTAATATCTACATAAACTCTAAATTTTCAGCTCTAACAATAATCCTTGGCATAGAAGGATGATCAGGAAATTATTAGAAAATGAAAAATATACAAATAATGTGCTTTTCTGATCTAATTGTACTCATGTTACATGTTTCACAGTGTCTTTTTTCTCTTATGTCCCTCTGTATCTTAGGTGAATTAATCCAAAGGCTTCAGTGCTTTATTGAACTACTGTGCTTTTTTTCACTTCTCCCTCTCTTCCCTGTAACTGTATCTGCAATTTTCTTTTTTACTTTTCCTAATAGGGGTTATTTTTATCACTCCAACTTCTCTGTTGGAAACTGAAACAGTTTCACATGAGTAGCTCATAGAAAAATAAAACAAACAAAAAAAGGTAAAATAAAGCCTTTTGCTTTCCCCCTTGTTTTCACTTCCCTCTTTACGCTTCAGTGTTAGCAAAAACATGTCAGTCTCTTGAGGCAAGACCAAATATTAATGCAACTGTCCTGAATGAGCAGCACGAGCCCCCAGTCAAGTCTTTGCACCTCTCAGCACCCTTTTCTGCTTCATTCAGGGGGGACCAGACTCCACTCTGAAGTTATAAGCTATAAGCCAACGGGCTCACAAAAGTCCACACACTTTTCAGGGCTTAACTGTGGTATTTTCAAGGCAAAAAAACTGGAGTGATGTGGTTAGAGCTGCTGTCCACCTCCATGTGACTCCAATGGCCAGGTGCACTGCTCATCCAAAGCCCTCTGCTTAGCACTTGCAGCATCCACAGAGAAAGTGCCTGGTTGGGTAACTCAGTTGCAAAGACCCCTAAATAGTCAGTAGAAATCAGAGGTGACTCTGGAGACTGATGGAGGGAGCTGCTCACACTATAGCTGAGCTGCTCTCAAGGCAACTCCTACCTCCACCTGCCTCTGGCTGCTCCACTCCTGTCCGAGTGCTACTTACTAAAATTCCCTTATGCCAGCCCCAGAGCTGCTTTGACCCTGGTGAGCCACTTCAAAATGGTCAACTGGTGGACAACTCACCCAGACAGAAAGAGGCAACAAGTTTTCTGCTAGCTTACCACTCTGTGTGTGTTCACTGCAGGGTTAGGTGACTTACTGGTCAGGGACAAGGCAGAGAGGAAAAAAGGTGACAGCCAGGCTGTTATTCTGGTGTGGCTGTGATGTGAAACCACATCCTCACAGCATGCCAGGTTCATGATTTCATCTCCCGTCAGCTGTGTAGGACAGCTCTGCAGGATGGTTCAATGCTCCCTGATGCTGGTTAGGAGAGAGAACTGATTACCATCACAGAGGCTCTCCTGCACAACCAAGCAGTGCTTTGGTCCCTGTCCGCAAGATTGAAGATCTGATTTCTAGACCAGACATCAGTTTGGTATTTGAAACCTGCCACTTTCTAGGAAAGCCTGAGAAAGCACATCTCCATTCCTCCTGGTAAATCCAGGCCACCTGCCACAAGGAATGCAAGGTGCACTCCATCAAAGAGAAGGTGAAAAAAGGGCAGTCAATCTTGATCTGATTTCACAGCCCTGCTTGGTAGGTCTGCAGGAAGACACTTCTGCTTTCTCGCCACACCCCAAGAATATGGGATTTCATGACCATCATGCCTCTTCCATCCACAACCCTTTTTATTTGGGCATCTCCAGGTGCCCTGACCTTTCCCAGGGTTTTCTCTCCATAAAGTCTCAATACATTAGAGCATGTAGGCACTCCATTTTAGGAGTAAAAAGTGTAATTATCTATTCATCTAACACTGTGAACATAAAACAACAATATTAGAAATGCTAGGGCTACCTACCCCAATATTGTGGATCTGACCTAGGCCAAGAACAGTTGTCCTGGGAAGAGTGAATACAGAGCAGGCACACAGCAAATCTTCCTTAGTGGATTACCACCTTGTCCTGGTTTTGGCTGGGACAGAGTTAAACTTCTTCTTAGTAGCTAGTGTGAGGCTAAGTTTTGGATTTGTGCTGAGAAGAAGGCTGATCACATACTGATGGTTATAGATGCTGCCAGGACAGTCAAGGACTTTTCACCCGCTCATGCTTTGCCAGTGTCTGCAGGTGCAGGAGAAGCTGTGAGGGAGCACAGCCCCAATTACTAGCCTAGGATTCGACCTTAGGTTTAGGATTGAGACCCAAATTGGCCAATGGTATATATGCACATCACGACCAGTATATAGGTGAGGTTCTGTCCAGAAGTACTCTCTCTCTCCCAGGGTTGTCTTTCACTCTAGGTTTGCCCTTGGTCTCTCAGACCCTCAGGCTCTAACCTTTTCTGGGATTGCAGTTTCAGGACCCTCCCAGCTCTGGGATCACTAGCCAGGAACAGGCTGAGCCTTGATCACTGGGTGGTGAGCAGTTGCACTGTGTATCACTCATTTGTATGTTTGTAGATATTACTGTTACTATCATTATTATCACTATTATTTTCAATTTTATTGTAGTTTAGTTATTAAGTTGTTCTTATCTCAACCCACAAGTCTCTTTTCCCTTTACCCCTTTACTTCTCTCCCCCATCCCCAGGAGGGGAGAGGGTGAGCAAGCGGTCATTGCGATGTTTTGCTGCTAGCCAGGGTTAAAACCACCACACACATCTCCCAGTGATTTGTGCTCAGGCGCTTCCTGAGCCAGAGGTAATGTCTCTGTCCTGGAAAATGAGATGTTTTGCACATCTTGAAGGTGAGAAACACACATGTGCTGACTGCGGTTTGTCATGTGCGATGAGTCTCACAGAGCAAGGAGCCTTAGAGTGCTGCTAAATATACACTGAGCTGTTGATGCAAAACACAGCCAGGACCCGATGCAGCACCTAAGTAATGGTTGGTGAGCCCTAGCAGAACAGGACAGGTCACATAAAGGTGAGAACAGCTACTTTGGACAGGCTTTGCTCCACTGAAAACTACAGGACAGCTAATGCATTGAAACAGCTTTGTCCTGGTTTCGGTTTTGTCTGGGATAAAGTTAGTTTTCTTCCTAGTAGCTGGTATGTGTTTTGGATTTGATATGAAAATAATGTTGAAACACATTGATGTTTTAGTTGTTGCTAAGTAGTGCTCATACTAACTCAAGGACTTCAGTTTCCCGAGCTCTGCCCGTGAGGGGGGTGCACAAGAAGCTGTGAGGGAACGTAGCCAGGACAGCTGACCCAAACTGGCCAAAGGGATATTTCATACCCTATGATGTCACACTCAGTATATAAACAGGGGAGTTGTCTGGGAGGCAGTGATTGCTGCTCAGAACTGGCAGGGCATTGGTCAGCAGGTGGTGAGCAATTGCACTGTGCATCACTTGTTTTGTATATTCTTCTATTATTGTTATTATTGCTATTGTTATTATTTCTTCATTTGCTGTCCTATTAAACTTTTTTATCTTAACCCATTAGTTTTCTCACTTTTCTTTTTCCCATTCTCCTCCCCATCCTACACTGGGGTGGGGGGCACAGAGGGAGCGAGCAGCTCTGTGGGGCTTGCTTGCTGGCTGGGGTTAAACCACAACAAGCTTGTCTCTCACAAATGCTTTCTTGGGTATTGCTTATCCTTGGCATCACAGCTACGTTTGACCCTTTATAAATGCTTGAAAATTGCTGGATGTGATAAATCTCTTAAGTTCTGCTGTTCCAACCAATCTTTCTATCACTAGAATGGCTCACCACAAATATTAGTAGAAAAAGAACCCTGAAATGGTGTATGTTTCTTTCAGCTGTGTAATTATTATTTTTTATTTGAATTAATATCTGAGATGCAGGTTAGCCTGCTCCAGTCCTGCACCAGTGTGGGACAACAACAAAGTGCTCATAGGCAATCAGCTGACTCTTTAGATAAAGAGGTACATTTACGAATGCTACATTCGAGAGATGTGAGGATACATCCATCACAGCCCAGCCACCACAGCAGAAGACAGAATTGGGAATCTTCTGGGCTGAGCCAAGTATCAAAACCAGCAAACTCTAAAGGCCTGACAACAGGAAGAAAATGTGAATTCAGTTGCAGAGGGGCAATGTCACAGGGAGAAATTGAATAAATTTCTCTGAGTCTGCTGAGTGCTTGTTTCTGATCTTCAGTTTAAGGAAGAAAACCCCTCCGCAGGCCTGGAGAGCTGAGCAGAGACAAGTGATACTCAGAACTGGGGCTGGATGCAGTGGCCAGGGCCAGAAGACTCTTCCCTGGACAGGTCAGAGAGCCAGGAGAAGGCGAGGGAAGGGAGAAAATGGATGTCTTCCTCTCCTCCTTCCTGATATGGGTCTGAGACATAGAGCATTGCTGCTGGGAAGGATCCAGGCTCCTGAGATGACAGGTCAAGCCTTCAGGAGAGGCATTCAGCACACGTTTTTTTTCTACAAGTGTTAAGTTCAGGTCTATGGCCGCACTTTGCTAGTTGAGGCTCTGCACTTGGCAGCAGGCATCTCCTTCCTGAGGGTCATTCATGGGTGCTAAGCATGGGAAGGAGACTTGGAGCAGAGCGGGAAGGGAGGAGGTGAAGGAAGAAGGCAAGAGAAAGAAACATTGGGAACAATGTGTCTACAGAATAGCTCTTCTACCACTTCCTTCCTGCCCTACACCATCGCCGGCTGCTTGCTGGCGAGACAGGTACCTCTGGGGGAAGGATGCCTTCACATGAGTAGCGAACAGTGGGTGTAGGCAGCGCAGAAAGGAGAATATTCAGACAAACACAGGTCAAGAGAAGCATGCAAAGCCCAGGGGGAGGGGAGCACACCTTCAACCACTCTTAAAGGTTTTTTTGCTAGGGCGTGACAGCCTCTGAGTAACCGAGATGGCGTGTGACTGTGCCGTGTCCCTGCCTCGGCTGCTGCTGTCTCCCTCACGTGTGAGTCTGTGCTTCACCTTGGAAGGGGTGGTCTCCAAGGCCACTCTGAGGTGTGCAGGCGCACAGCAGCTCCCACATCGGTCAGATGTGTCTGAGTCGAGGCCAAGCTCTCACATGCCA
>NW_010105397.1:0-651 GCF_000699245.1 Pterocles gutturalis | reverse complement strand
GCATTCAGGTGCATCTAATTAGCATCTAAATAGGTGTTGGTGACGTGTTCGGGGGGGAGACACAGCCCCAGGGGGGTACAGGCCCCCCCCATGTCATTATTAGCTAATTAACAGCTAATTAGCATAAATTAGAATGACATCGGCATGGCCTCGCATCTAATTAGCATCTAATTAGCATTCAGGTGCATCTAATTAGCATCTAAATAGGTGTTGGTGACGTGTTCGGGGGGGAGACACAGCCCCAGGGGGGTACAGGCCCCCCCCATGTCATTATTAGCTAATTAACAGCTAATTAGCATAAATTAGAATGACATCGGCATGGCCTCGCATCTAATTAGCATCTAATTAGTGTGTTGGGGGGGAGATACACAGCCCCGGGGGGGTACAGGCCCCCCCATGTCATTATTAGCTAATTAACAGCTAATTAGCATAAATCAGAATGACATCGTCATGGCTCTGCATCTAATTAATATCTAATTAGCATTCAGGTGCATCTAATTAGCATCTAATTAGTGTGTTGGTGACGTGTTTGGGGGGGGAGACGCAGCCCCAGGGCAGTACAGGCCCCCCCCATGTCATCATTAGCTAATTAACAGCTAATTAGCATAGATTAGAATGGCATTGACATGGCTTTGCATCTAATTAGCATGT
>NW_010105396.1:76033-83381 GCF_000699245.1 Pterocles gutturalis | reverse complement strand
AAAAAGATCAACAACATGGTTGAGCAGCTCTTACAACATTAGTAGGCCAGGTTGGTTGTATTTCAAACAGTATTTTCTTTGAATGGTGCTGTTGTAGTTATTTTGCGTTATGCCAATAATAACGGAAGCTTCAATGACAGGGTGTGAGAAATACAAGAAAATGATCCAGATGAAATAAACTGGCAGCTCACCAGACTTGAAAATCAAGTAATACAGCAGTGCACAGTCACCATGCATTGCACAATTTTAAACTTTCGTGAAGATGCACAATTAAGCAAGATAACATGGAGATGGCATTAAAAAAATACGTGTGTGTATATGTGTGTGTGTGTGTTTATGTATATATATATATATATAAGATTAAGAAAAAAAGAAGCAGGACACATATTTCAAGAAGTGTTCAGGGGCACTGAGAAGAAAACTACATGTTCATCCTGTACACCAGTATAAGTATTCAGAATGTTTCAGTTAACTTTTTTCGTGTTAAAAGCCTAGATGTGCCTGATAGCTTAGTGGGTTGCATAAGAAATGTAAGAATTAAAATGATATTACTTGAAAGATGAGGCAAAGATGAAATGATTTTGTAGCTAAAATGGGAGGAGACTATAACAACAACTGACCAAATACAATTAAAAAAGAACCACTGAGAAGTCTCTCTTTCAGCTCACTTTCCATATTTATAAGTTTTATCAGTTTGGAATTACAGATTACAGAACAGAGTAAGGAAAGAGAGCTGGATATAAATAATTTATAAGACCCTCACTGGGGAGGTTGTGCCAGCGCAAGCCAACACAAGCAAACTGCCCAGGTGCTGCAGAAGTCTTCCACTGTAAGGACAGCTGGAGTTCTGCCTGTCTGTTCTCCAGTCTCTGAGGATGACATTTGAGGGCATGTCTAAGATTACAGCCCAAAATATAACAGCATTTCCCCAGAGTACTCTACAGGTTTCTAGCTCAGAGACTTCCTGAACTAGGGAAGTCTCTATGCAGTTAGTAACCCTGAGCAGATTTCTTGTTCTGTTTCCCCTTGAATCTTGTGAGCTTCTGATAGTCGTAACATCCTGTGACAAGGAGTTTCCAAAGACTGCGTGGTGTGACAAACTGCTTCCGTGTGCCATATGCAACCCTTCATGGCTGGCTGTTTCAGTGACCCTCACTCTTGTACTGGAGGAGCTGGTAAATGCAGCTGATTCCTAGGTGCCCTCTTCAGCCCTCCTACAAGTGTGTGGGTTGTATCGTACCTTTTGTGGTTCTTACTATTTCAGAGAGGAAGACCAGAACTGTGCCTGATAGTCAAAATGCGGTAGACCTATATACTTGCATAGTGGCACAGTGATTTTTCTGGTGTTTTTCTACTCCCTTCTTAATTTCTATCATTCATTTTGCCTGCAACTGAATCTTAAGCAAACAGCACCATGAAAATATCTACTGTGCTACCAGAAACACCTCCATCATGTCAGCAAAGCCTTTGAGTGGTTACTGAGTTATCTTTACCAAGTACAGTGACACTAAAATAAGGAATGTTAGTGAGGTTTTTATATAGGGAAACTTTTTTTTTTAAAGACAAACCAAACCTATAATCATAAGAGTTAAAATTATAAGAAGCAGTTTATAGATGTATGTAGTAAAAGCATTTAACTTTTACAGTTTTGACTCATCTTATTCAAGACCAGGCAGTTGCATGAAATTCACACTTTAAAAGCTGCAGCATCACCCTTTATACGGGTAGTGATTCAACATATTAATAATCCTACAAAAAAATTCTTTACGTTAATGAAATGAAGTAGTAACTTTGGAAGAAGTGCATAGGAATCTTCAGACAGAGGGAGTTAAACACTTTTTTTCAGAAGCACTTTATTTAAACTTTGTTTCTCATAAATGCGCAAAAATAAAAATCAACAGTCTTGTAAGTTCATTTCCAGCAAGAGTTTGCTTGATAATTTTCAGTATTTGTTACAGCTCTTAGGTTGCAGGGAAGAGGCAGCACACAATGTAGAATTCGTGTGAACTTTTCTCTAAAAGTTTCTTGGATACAACAATGCAAACTTACCTGTGTTGCACAAAAATACTTTTCCAGACCGAAAGTATGTATGTTATGCCATTGTAAAAAGAAAATGCCATATTATCCTTCCTTTTAGTAAATTAATATGTACTATGATTTTTAAAAACAATACTTCTCGTAGTCACAAGTATACTAGTAATCTGAGAGGTTTTGTAACCATTGTTTCATTGTCTGTCAGTAGTTTTGCCTGTCCTACTACATGACCTAAATTATTGTTGCTAAATTTTATAATGGGTTCCATAATTTAGAACAGTACTTAAGACAGTGGAGAAGGGTAATAGTTTCTTATGATGGCAATAGTTATTTCTGTATAATTGGATCTTATCCTATTAACCATTTATGTTTTGTTTTTATATACAATTGCTGTTTACTTACTAATTTCATCTGTGTTTATCCTTATAATTGAGTTGAACATTTATGTGTCAAGATATTTTAGGAATTTTGTTTTAAATGTAAAATATTTGCGAATCTACCAGTGCTCTGAGGAAAGCAAATTTTTAAATAATCATTTCTGTTCATAGAATCATGGAATGGTTTGGGTTGGAAGGGGTCTTAAAGACACAGTCCAAACCCCCTGCCATAAGCAGGAGCACCTTTCACTAGATGAGGTTGCTCAAAGGCCCATCCAGCCTGGCCTTGAACACTTCCATGAATGGGGCATCCACAGCTTCTCTAGGCAACCTGTTCCAGTGTCTCCCCACCCTCACGGTAAAAATTGTCTTCCTAATATCTAATCTAAATCTACTCTCTTTCAGCTTACACCCATTACCTCTCATTCTGCCACTCTACTCCCTGATAAGGAGTGCCTCCCTGTTTTTCCTGTAGGCCCCCTTTAAGTACTGGAAGGCTGCTATAAGGTCTCCCCAGAGCCTCCTCTTCTTGAGGCTAAACAACCCCAACTCTCTCAGTCTGTCCTCATATGGGGGGTGCTCCAGCCCTCTGGCCA
Organism: Pterocles gutturalis; assembly: GCF_000699245.1. Classification (NCBI taxonomy): domain Eukaryota; kingdom Metazoa; phylum Chordata; class Aves; order Pterocliformes; family Pteroclidae; genus Pterocles; species Pterocles gutturalis. The sequence goes on along the minus strand of NW_010105396.1, from coordinate 80,374 downwards.
TCTTCATAGCCCTCCTCTGGGCTTGCTCCAACAGGTCCGTGTCCTTCTTTTGTTGGGGGCCCTAGAGCTGAACACAGTACTCCAGTTGGGCTCTCTTGAGAGCAGAGTAGAGGGGGAAAATTGCCTCCCTCGACCTGCTGCTCACTCTTCTTTTGATGCAGCCCAGGATATGGTTGGCTTTCTGGGCTGCAAGCAGATGTTGTTGCATCATGTTCAACTTCTCATGACCCAACACTCCCCAAGTCCTTCTCCTCTGGGCAGGGCTGTTCTCAATCCGTTCTCCACCCAGCCTGTATTTGTGCTTGGGATTCACCGACCCACATACAGGACCTTGCACTTGACCTTGTCGAACTTAATGAGGTTTGCATGGGCTTACCTCTCAAGCATGTCAAGGTCCCTCTGGATGGCATCCCTTCCTTCCAGCATGTCAAATGCACCACACAGCTTGGTGTCATTGGCAAACTTGCTGAGGGTGCACTCAGTCCCACTGTCTGTGTCTCCCACAAAGATGTTAAACAACACTGGTCCCAGTACTAACCTCTGTGGAACACCACTTATCACCAGTCTCCACTTGGACATTGAGCCACTGACCACAACTCTTTGAGTGCAACCATCCAGCCAGTTCCTTATCCACTAAGTCGTCCATCTGTCAGATCCATGTTTCTCCAATGTAGAGACAAGGATGTTATGCAGGACAGCATCAAACCAAACGCTTTGCACTAGCCCAGGTAGATTATGTCAGTTGCTCTTCCCTTATCCACCAATACTGTAACACCATTATAGAAGGCCACCAAACTTTTCAGGCACAGCTTGCCCCTAGTGAAGCCATATTGGCTGTTACCAGTCACCTCCTTATTTTCCATGTGCCTTAGCATAGTTTCCAGGAGGATCTGCTCCGTGGTCTAGCCACACACAAAGGTGAGGCTGACTGGCATGTGGTTCCCTGGGTCTTCCTTTTTTCCCTTTCTAAAGATGGAGGTTATGTTTCCCCTTTTTCGAGTCAGAGGGAACTTCACCAGACTGCCATGACTTCTCAAATGTGATGGACAGTGGCTCAGCAACTTCATCCACCAGTTCCCTTAGGACCCACAGATACCTCTCGTCAGGTCCCATTGAGCATTCTTGCATGAATGTTTTGGTCAGTGGTTCTGATAAGTCCGGTTTTGTGATCATCAATGAAAGCTGACTTCTGTTCTGCTTGTTGGGTAAAAAAGTCCATGTGCATTTAGATTTAGACTGCTTCCAGTACCATAGCAATCCTTGAGTGCTAGTCTACATGTGTGGAGTCACGTTGCTGAGAACACGAACAATTAGTGTCTGTGCACAGTTGTATATCAGATTTTAAAACTTTTAATGTTTCATTTTTTTTAGAAAATGTTTATCAATAATAATGTTTTAAAAAAGATCTTACAGGCCTGGTTTTGAGTCTAAGTACAATGAACTGTTTGAGACACAATACAATAGAAAGCCTAAATAGCTCATTGAATACTTAATTATTCTGATATTCTTAAAGTTAACAACCTTACTTATAATTGGCAGCTCTGGTGGGTATAGGCAGGTACATTTCCTTCTAAGGACTTCCATTAGGCGAGGCCTCACTACTAGTGACCCTCAAGAATTTGGAGAGGGAAAATGTTTCCAAAGGCTTACTGTTGACTTTGCTCATCGTGTGACGTAACAGATAGTCTGTTTAAATTAAAGATGAAACATACAAATAATTAATCAGAAGAAAAGAAAATCAGTACTAATATTAAATGTTACTTTCTGGTTTTATTCATATACAGATAATTTACTGATCTAGCAGCAAAGTGACAGAATTTAATAAAATGAAATTTGGATAATATTTAGTGCTATGTTTTGTATTAATTTGTTAACAGAGAAATGGCAGTAGTATTTCAGTCTACTGTTAGTATGAAAGAGAATCTTACCAGAGTGGTGATTTCCTGTTTAGTAACTGTTTTTTTTTCTTTTTTCCTTTTTTTTTTTTTTCTCCCTTCTGGCATGTTCCTGACACTCCTTGCTTGTGGGAATGAATATTTTGATCCTTGTGAATTGTAGAGCCTATTGTGAAGAATGGCAGGCCTCCAACGTCTCACAGCATGCACTCATTTCTCCACCAATACACAGGATCTTTCAAGAAGCCCCCTTTACGGAGACCACATAGCGTCATAGGGGGCAGCCTCGGCTCTTTCATGGCAATGCCCAGAAATGGGAGCAGATTAGGTAATATACTACGTTGTTTGTTTAAATTCATTTTTCTATGAAGAATAATGTCTATATTGATTCTTAGCAACAGATACAATTATTCTAATGCTTTAATAAATCTCTAGGAATGTAAGTCTTTTTCTAGGGTTGTTAGAGAAACTTGTTTTTAAGGTACTGAATGTCTCTTAAGATTTTCAGGAAGAAAGCAGTTACAAGAACACACAGAAGTCACCCATGAATTTTTGACAATTTACAAAGTTACAAATGTTACAAAGTATTCTTCCTTAATACTTTGCAAGAAACTTGTGTGTCCAGCTCAGTTAAGCTTTGATAAGAACTACAATAAATTGGATGTGATAAGAACAGAGGATAATCCTCCTATATGTGGAATTTAAAAAGAACTGGTGTGTTACTTAAACTTTTCCTTATTATTAAAAAATCAATGCTTTTTTCAGTGATAAATTAAGGTCACTCAACTATAATTATGTTTTTGTTCTCTTGAGCTATATTTGTGTGTTCTGCAGGGCAAATAAGTTAGGAATTATTTTTCTTCTCCTTCAAGTAATTTGTCGTGTTGCTGCCTCCAGTCACCATCCTTGTTTTACCCTGCTTTTATGTTATTTTAAATTATGCTTAATTAATGGATACCAGAAAATGAGAGCAAGTCACAGTTTAATTAGAATTTTATTAATTTTTCAGTCTTCTGCCCTCCTTTAGAAGTGTGTGATAAACTGATCTTCAAGATTAAGCTACGAGTCTTCAATATGGTAGTCAAACCACTTGTATCCTCCTCTTATGTAATTCGCTGATAATGTTCAAAACCTTGCCTTTTAACTGTTCATGCTACTGAAACTTTCCAACTGAAAGAAGAATTTTATCCCCTTGAATTGACTTTAGCAGATGTTGTTATCACTGAAGAAAAGAGGTTTTAGTGTGCACAGTTTCACTACTGTATTAATTCCTGATTTCAGTCGAATCCTATACACTTTATTTTTTTTTCTTTATTTGCCTAGCCAAGCTTTGCCCAAGTTGCCAAGAATTTAACAGGAAGACAAAGTTTAAAAAAAATTTTTGTACTTAAATCTCCAGTTAGGAATATTTTGTCTTTTATGGATTATTTGTCAGATGATATGTGTACAGGGATAGCAGGGATGTACTTCTGTACTCTTGTTCTTGTGTGTTGCCTTTAAAAACATTCTATAGCATTTTAAAATGTAGATTTACAAATAACTTATTCCTCTTCAAATTTGCACTATGAACCTCAAATCAGCTTTGCAAAAGGAAAATTTGTAAGCAGTTTTTGGTTTCTTTTAATGATTTTCTAGTTTTCTCAAAGCTTTATTTTTCACTGGAAAAACCACTAATATGTAAGTATTGCAGAGGAATGCCATTAGTTTTGTTTTTCTCAGGTGATCAAGTTTTGTAGGTGGTCAAGTGTTTAAATAGCACTCACAATTTTACTGTTAGTCTCTAGGAAGTGTTGCAATAACGTATTTTAAATAACTACAAATTCCTGTAGAATTTGTAATTTTGTTCAAGTAGTATGGAACAGATTTACTGAGTGTATGCATGTATATGTTAAACACCTCTTTTTGCTTTGGATGCAGTGATGCCATTAATGATGCATTTATTTTATTTTTTTTTACTCATTTCATGAAAATTTAAGCTACTTGTGCATGTTATCTAGTGGTAGATAACAGAAGTACAAGCATATACAAGCATAATTACTAGTCTCTTTCTGCTCCTTCTTCAAATCTTTCCTCCTTTTATTCCTGCCATATGAGAATGGTTTACTCAGCAGGATGCTGAGGTTTTCTTCTTTGGGATGATGCATCAGAAATGAAACAGTCAAATATTCCACATTACATGAGACTTTTTATTTTCTTTGTTTTTCTTCATTCATCTTCTTTTCTTTCCACATTTTCCTCTATTCCAGTGGTGGAAAAATGCTCTCAGAGACATATGCTTGAAATATCACAAAATGATAGCAGTTAAAAGGCTGATTATTTGTTTGAAAAAACGTTTAAAATGAAACCTGCCACAGATGCATCTTCATGCTGCTTGTTTTTTAATTGGATTATCAATATAAAAATTGGTTGAGAAGCCCAGCAGGGTTTTGGAGGTTTTTTTCTTTTC
>NW_010105396.1:73389-76017 GCF_000699245.1 Pterocles gutturalis | reverse complement strand
TGTTGTGGTAACATGTAAAATCCCAGAGTAGTTTTAAAAGAATTTCTACTTGGAAACATCTCTGTTAGCTTTAGGTTTTGTAAAATGCTTTGTAAAGATAGAACTCTGAACTGATCTGTAAAAAGTGTGCCTTTGTTTAAAATTATGTAGCAATTTTTAATTTAGTATTCAGTTATCACGATGTTTTGAAATAACGTAGATGACTCTCAGACCAAATTGTGAATCAGCCATGCCACTGATGCGATAAGGGTTTGACTGAGATTTTTTTCTCTCATGTATCTCTATACAGCTTCTGAATTCTTGCACCTCCAGAAGCATTTAACTGTTGCAGTCCATGATGGAGCCAGAGCTAACAAACCCTGTTTAGACCTGACCTGGCTGAACGTAGAACCAACTTAGTTGTCCTTGTTCCATATTTATATTACTGGGAACACCAGTGAAGGGCTTGGAATATGCAAAGCCAACAGTAGCCAGCATGGACCTGAAGCTAACCCTCCTGGTGAGCCTCAGTGGCAGCCATAGGAGAGTTTGTCTTTGCTTTTTCCAGTTGTGTTGATACAGTTATGGAGGGGCTTTGTTTCTTTGTCATAAATATTGGAATTGAAAGGAATGATGTTTCCATACAGCTTTCATAGATTGGTAATATTAACAGCAAAGGAAGTTTCTCACTATTGCCTTCCTCAATTTGAATAATTTTTAGTGAACCTAATCACAAAATTTAGCCACCTCATAGACAAGTAAGCTTTGGAAAAGTGCACCTTGGAAGGAATCCAATATGCAAGTCACATGATGGTTTTTGTATTAATTTGCAGTAATACTGAACGATCATGCAGTCTGACTCACTACTGACTAATTAGTGGTTGTTATTTTAGCTCACATGGAGGAGTTCTCATTTGCTGCACTGTAGGTTCCCTGTATGAATTTCTTCTATGGTGCATTCCCCACCGCTGAAATGAGAGCAGCCTTTTCTTTTAAATATACCTCAATAGTTTTCCTGTTATACTGTAGTCATCTACAGGTTTTCATTACATGGCCACACTGGATATTTAATTAGATATGTAGAGTATGCTAAAATAAATATCTGTGTAAGAGACTGGCTTGAGTGTTCAGTGAAAGCAATTCAATAAATTATTGAACCATTAAAACCTCTGAAGACCGTACAAGCTGGCTTTGGTGCAGGTGAACTTGCCTATAGAAAAGCTTAGTGAAATTAAGGAAGTATTTGCATGACTTTCGTAATTGTTTAACCAAATATTATCATCATGCACCTGTGTAAAATGATTAAAATGACTAGGTTAATGCTTTATTTGTCAGTTTATGCTATTAAAGTAACAAATGTAAGGCTCTATTAATGCCTTTTTAATTTAATAAAATAAAAGGACACATTATATTAGATGATAACACAGTGAAGATACGTTTAAAAAGCTTAAAAGTATCCGTGTTTATAATTAAAGCATCTGCATACCCTAATAGATGGGAGCAGTTGGGTATTTAGCCGACGAGAAATTCAGGCATGTGCTTAATGATAGATTTTTGGATGCTACAGCCACTATCCTGCTTTAAACCTTTTGATGTATGTAGCTTATCCAGACTTACCAGAATTAATCATATCACAGCAGTATTCAAAATAGACTGACCATCATCTTATTTGAGTCTGAAATGCTACATTTTTAGATTTGAGTTGTACAGACACACTTTGTCTTCTCAGTCCTGATTTATAAAGAGCGTTACTGCCCCAAATGTATGGGTTTGTGTTACTAGTTCTTGAAAGATTTCTTAGTTGTGTATTATTGCATAGGTGGTCTTTTAGTAGAATTATCTTTGTCAACTAGAATGCTCTTTGTAGTTCTGAGTGTTGCATTTCAAAGTGTCAATTTTTTAGTTCTTTCATAATACGTACGCTTTTGTGAATTCAACCTTGTATATTTTAAGAACTATGAGAGTATCAATCACATGACTGCTTTAATAAGTGTCAGTCTTTTTAAAAAAGAAATTATATACTTGTTCCATGGCTTAGAATACAATGCTTTTTTTAGTTTAATCAGTGTTATTTTGTGAGGTTGCCCAGATAACTGTCTCTTGTCTAGCATCTCTAAAGAAAACAGACTTTGGGGCTTGTACTAACATGAGGATAAATAGGTTGGGGAACAATTGTCAGCAGCTGTTTCACTTAATTTTAAAAACAGAATCTTGAGATCTATAATGGCTAGAATGGATTAGATGACCTCTCAGAAAAGTGTTTTAAAAGAGAATCTTTATGAAAGAACTGATACAGTGAATGTGCTGTTTGCCAGATACAACAATGCTGGCATATCAGCTCTGCTACAAATAGTGTTTTCAATAGTGCTTTTATATTGCTAAAAATAATTTTGTATAGTTTCCTAGAGATTTTTAAAAAAACAGCTGTCAAGTCACTACAGAGAATAAGAGAGACTCGGCAAAAGGAGTTACATTTTGTCTGCTTAAGATTAAGGCTGATCTTTAGGGACCACTTTCTGAAAATCTTTTCTTCTGGTTCAAAGTACGATATCTTTAGAAGCACTGATGAGTGTTTACCTTGTTTGAAACCAGAAGATTGCTTCTTATTATGCAAGGAGTGCATCTTATTTTTTTCTCATTCAGTGCAAA
>NW_010105396.1:55690-73360 GCF_000699245.1 Pterocles gutturalis | reverse complement strand
AAAATTCTTACGTGATGTGGATTTTTAATCAAAATCCATCTTAGATCTGCATTGCTGAAGGTAGATCTGCCTTGTGCATGGGATGCATGCTTAGTTTGTGTGTTTAATTACAGTACTTTGAGTTAAAATATGTGCTGCCAATACCTTATGAGTTAATCTTTTTTTTATTCGTTCTGTTCTCTGTAAAAGGAAATTCTTTGTACTGAGGAAGAACTTGCTTCTTTGAAGTCTACATGATTTTATGTGAGCCAAACTAGACAAACATTTTAGAAGACGTGTTGATACCCAAACGTTTGCCTAAAGGCTTTTCTTGCTTGTTGATAGTGATAAAACTTGCACGTTCTCTTTTGGTTTTTTATTACTGTAATGCTGTGCAAATGCTGAATATTTTCAGATCTGTTGGTGGTAAGGTTGAATTGAGTTCCGTGATTTTCACTAATATTAGGATTTTTTAGGGAGATTTTAGTTGTTCCTCAGGTACTCTTTTACTGTGTACAAGGTCCTGCTTAATACCATGCAGGAGAGGGCAGGGAAAATTGGTGTGTTTTGAAACACCTCCTTTATATGTATAAGTATTTAATCTCTTTAGGAATTTGGAGTTCAAATATTTCAGAGGTGATGGCAGAGCATTACTCATAGTGAATTGCTTGTATGACCAGTTGTGTGTCCTTTTGCAAGTCATTTGACTCTTGATGCTGTTAATGACACCGCTTTGATCTTCTCTTCATTCATTATGGTGTTTGTGTTCCAAAGTCTGGAAGATCCTGTGCTGCTTACGTATGCATATATCTGCGTACGTATATCTGTATATGTAATATCAAACCCTTATGTGTATGAATCTACAGGATTGTGTTAAAAGTACCAATTTCGGTTAACATTAAGAGCCAGCAACATAACTCAGGCAGTCTGTTACCTAAACTCCTCCATAAGGTCCCAGATTTCACTTAATTGCTGCTAAATATCAGGTCCTGTGCTGAATTCACTTGTACGTAGTAGGCCTCTATTTAGACGGTCAGAATACATCCCCTTCCTCCTCACACACCAGTGGGTTTTATATCTGAAGTTTCCGTATTTGGCGTTTCTGAAAATAGTGCCTATACCTCTCAGGTTTTTTTAGGCTTTCTGAAGATACATTTCGGTTGCTAACATCACTTAGTCCTCTTTGAAAATGTTAAATATTCTCAGTCATGTTTTATATCCAAGAGCAGCTAAAAGAGAAGAAGTAGTGAGGGAGCTGAGGAACTGAAGGTATGAGGGGAAGGTGGCTTATAGGAATTAAAATTGGGATTGGACTGTCTGTCCTTTGTTTTGGAAAATTGAGATGTGCTGCAAACCAAATTAGAAAAATAATGATAAATTTTGTGTAGAAGTCCTGCAAAGTAATCCTGTTTATTTTGTGATCCCTAAGCCATAAAAAGTATATCAAGACTACCGTGGCTGTGATGAGTCTTTGACTCTGCCATAAAACCCAAATGCATGGTAATGATGCAGTTGTTTTCCTTCTGTACAAGAGAGATGTTTGGTGGAATACTGTTTAACTGTTTTCAATTTTTTGGATTATTTTTAAGATATTGTTCATGAAAATCTGAAAATGGGGTCAGATGGTGAAAGTGACCAAGCTTCTGGAACATCGTCTGATGAAGTTCAGTCTCCCACAGGTGTTTGTCTCAGAAACCGGATACACAGACGAATCTCCATGGAGGTAATTTACTTTTCATATAAAGATCATTTAAATTGACTAGAGAGTTGGGGGCTGCTTTAATTGTTTGTTAAAATGGTTGTATTTTTAATTAATTGTAACCATTCTGACATATTTCATGCAGAGCATTATTTTAATATTATCTAAATTTCTGTCTCCATTTGTCACACAGAAGATGGTTATCTTGCACTGTTTATGAGCTATTAATTTTGAAAATCTAAATAAGTTTTGAAACTTTTGGAAGAATTTGTTAATTGTAGCATTTGAGTATCTTTCTGTCACATTCTGTGCAATTAACTGAGTATGTTCAAGAAGATATACTGTTTAACCATTTTTTACTTAAGACTGTTTTCTAATCTTTGTAAAGCTAATGCTACAGCAGCGATGGTCCTGACTGCTTCAGCCTTTTCCTCTCTTCCTGTTTTTTAATGAACGGAACTTTACAGGATGGTAAACAAAAGGAGGAAAAGTACCTTATGAATAACTTTGCACATAACTTCCTTTATTTATGAGTCTCATTATGAATACTAGCCACCCTTGTGCTTGCTTTGTTGTCATTTCCCTTGGCAAAGAAAAACAGAACACTTTCCCGTTTCTTGAGTGTATAAAAGTTACAGTTATAATCATGCCTTTGTTACAGAAACATGTAAAATGTTGTAGTTGCTGCTTTATAGCATACATACCAATATGCATAGTTTGGTATCAAATACAGAATTGGGGAAACAGATAACTTACAGTAGGGTGTACATGCCAAAAAAATTTTTATTTGTGAGGCGTTCCGTTATGCTTGGAATTCCAAGACTCCAAGCATGTAGTGTTGGTATGATTCCAAGAACTTGTGAATTAGCTGAATTAATTATTTATATTGTTTCTTGCACCTGGGGGGTTTTGTCTTCACATTCCTAAATTTGTGTTTTCATCTCAGGTTTGATCTAAAGATTGTTAAACCATTTACTTGGGAGAACTAAGATGGGTCTATTCATGCAGAATGCTTAAATTAAGGGAAAAAAAAAGTCATTGTGAAAACTTTCACATCAAAATGTATACTGGAGAAACTGAAAATCAAGGAAATTATTTAAAAGGATTATTTACTTTTCGCTCATTGTGTGTTTCCTCTGCATTTTGAAATGTGCATTTAGAACAGCAAAGAAATAGGAAATTAGTGATACATAATGAAACTAGCAAACTGAAATGGAAATATGTCAAGTCTTCCAGAGAGGGCTAAGAACCATTAAAGGGTTATCTTTTAGATTAGGATTCAAGAAACCCTGAAAGAAATTACAAGAGAGCTCAGGAATAGTTATTAAAGTTCAGGAAATTGATGTGTCATTTTTCAGAAGGTGTCAAATAAAAGCATCTTTTCATTAGCCTCTTTAATTGTGAAAGAACTCTAATATTGCTGTTTAAGAAACTTTAAGAAACTTTTAAGTTTTCTTTGTCCAGTGCTATTTTTTTCATTTTTCTACAAATTCCAAATGCTTGTTTCTGATTGCTGAAATTAACATTATTTCTTCATTGACTGGCTCAGTCAATGAGAGCACTGATTTTTTTGGCAGCTGTTCCTGTATATTCTGTGAGAATTGTTACATTTCCCCCAAATCACTTCAATATTGACATGGTGAGTTTTCCTGTAAGGTTTCAAGCTTACGTCTAGAACACTGTCACTTCTGAGTTTTAAGAATGCTTTCATTAACAGATATTTTAGTTGACTTTTGCTTCTTAGAGGTGCTTTCTAAGCATAGTAGGTGGGATTTTAACCTGCTTGTCCATTCCAAAGGGGAAAAAAAACCCAAACCTGTAAGAATCTTTGTAGCTTTGGTTAAAATACCTTTCTAAGCATCATCTTTTCAGTCGACTTTCTCGTTTCCTAACTGAAAAGGCCTCAAGTGATTACATTGTCAGCCTGTCTTTCCCTGCTCCTGTTTTTCCCATGGGTCATTTTCTGTCAGTTTTGACAGATGGGTAGAAATCTCAGATACTAAAGCTCTGCATTGGGAGAGATTGCCACTGCTAGGAAAGATGCACTCTTTATTAAATTCCACAGTATGCATGTATGAATTGCGTCTCAAGACATACATCCGTAGAAAAACAGGGTTTTGCTGTTTTTGTTCATGGTATGGAATTTTTTGCTTCCTCAGCCTTTGAGGGAACCAGATAAAGTTTTCCTCTTGTACCAAATCTTGCCTGCATGCCTTGGATGATTTGTGCCATGGAGCTGGTTGGTTCACTAGTACTAATTTGATAATATAAAGAAAAATAAATAATCTTCATTGTGAAGTAAGTTTCTGTTAGTTCTATTTCACTGGTTAGTGGGAATCTGTCATCTCTAGACATCATTGCGTAGCCAGAGACCATATTTCCTTTATAGTAATTTAGGAGGAGTAAATCAGTATGTGTGTGATAGTATGTTTTTGCTATAGTCTGCTGAAGTCATTAGTCACACTTGAAATCCATTGTAGAATGCATTTATTAAATATATTAAGTTGTATAAACTCAGTAAATCAGTATTCTTTGTTCCTCCACGTTAAGATTAATCTGCCTGTCACACTATGACTATATCCTTTGTTGCGTTTAGTTTGGCCAATATTGACTGTATTTGTAATGGTTTTGTACATAATTTCTTTTTTTATATATGTTTGTTTCTCTCTGCTGAGTTGACAGAAGTCCTGAATTTGAAGGTAACTAATCAGGTAATCAGGTAAAGCCAAAACCTTGGAATAATCCTTTTTGCTTGTATGAACTTTGTGTACATAGCAAAATTTTTCATGCTGAACTTGAACTTCCTCTAGAATTCAGAAAATTATCAGCCCATCAAAAACCCCCCAGTTTAAAAAGATGCTTGCTAAAAACATGCATACTCTAATCAAAGTGCTATTTACCAATACTGAATATTATTATTCCTGGGATGTTTTATGCATTAGAAGACACATTTTGATCCTTAGTGTCCATCACCACTGCAGTGCATCATATAATAAAGCTCTTTCGTCTGTAATCATTAAATAATTCAGGGCTAAAAGTAAAATTGTAACATTGTTGAAGAGCAAACAGATTCTCTTGTCCAGAGTATATGAAAGATTTTATTGGGAAAGAAAACTTGATCTTTTTAAAATGTTCACCTAGAGATATTCTGGAAGATAAAGAAGTGCAAAATAGACAGTGGAGATGTAACTAGAAAACGTGTTTGTTGTAGCAGATTCTCCATAGGAGTAGAAGACTGAAATTTCATAACCTTAAGTTGACCTGGTTTGGCTAGGAAATCGTCATACTGCAATGTAACCTAAATGTGAAGCATTTTAGATATGAAGAGGTGATACTGCAATGAGAGAGAATCCTGCTCCGCAGTGAAAAACCTGCTGGGGTGAAAACTTTCCACCCACAGTAGCAGCCATGGAGATACTAACTTTCAATCTGTCATCCTGCTCAAATGACATAAAATTTAGGCCAGCATGACTGTTACAGCCAGGGAGATTATATGCATTTGCTTCTGAATTCGACAACACTGCAGTTGTGGGACTAGATTTTTTTAAAAAAATATTGTTCATTGTTATCATGTGCTTAGAAAACAAAGAGAACATACCAGAATGTCATTGTGTTGCCTAGATAAAGTTTATTTTGCCTGTAATCCACAGGGTACAAATGGTCCATAAAGCAATTGCCTTTTTTTTTTTTTTTTTTTTTTTTTCTCCCCTCTCCTTCCTTTCCCTATTTCGGGAACCATGCTGATAGTAGGTGCGAACATGTATTGTGTGAGGAATTTGACTTCAACAGCTGTTAGGTTTTAATTAGAATGTCTAGTAATCTCATGCTAATATTACTGATTACTTAGTAAATCAATAAAACTGTTTATCAGAGGTATGGAATCATTTTTTTTCAAGCGCCAAAAGCAGTACAGCCTAAAAATGAATACACATGTGGCTGTATTTTAAGTGTAGATGCTTTCATTCATGTAATGAGAAACACTTCTCCAGATCATGGAGTTGCAGTTTAAAGCATTTTCACTTTGATTTGCTGGAAAAAAAGACATGGGCAGTAATGCATTAATATAAATTCATGTTTTAAGCAGGGCTGGGAGCCCTGCGCCTGTGCACTGGATAGTGAATGCTTCATTAAGAACTGTGGCAGATGAAAAATAGGGAGATGGAGTCTGTGCAAATTGAAACATCTGTTTCCCTTTCCCAGAAGTCCAAGGTCTGTAAGCAGTCTTCGCATGTGAACTGGCGGAGGGCCATAAGCCACTGTTCACCAGCCTGTTTCCCAGATATTTTATCCTGAGAAACAGTTCTTACCCGTCCAACTGTGACATTAGTGACAGGAGCGTGTTCCACATCAGGCTGCTCCTACCACACTGCTATAGGGTATAATTCTCCCCTGGGAGGATTAGCTGCCAGGGTTACTGCTTTTAGCTGAACAGAGAGAAATGCAAAGGCTATGAAGGGATCCTGTAGTCACATGTGCGTTGCACTGGTCACCTTCCAAAAGAAAGAATATAGATGAGAAAGAGGTTTTTAGTGAGCTCCACCCTTCACCAAGGGTGTGACTGCTTCAGGGGTCTTGACACAGCTTGAGTAAGTTGATCTGCTGTTGGTCCAGCAGGGCAAGTGTATCTTCTCCAGAGAAACACCCACTAATTTAATTGTTGTTTCAGCTGACATAATGCTAAGATTTTGTAGGCTTCAGATTAGAATGTGGTTCATAGGTCCCCGTTCAGATGCGCAGATGGGGCGCTCTTGTCTCCATTGAATTGTTGAACAGCAGGTTGGATGGCAGTACTGATCCAGGCTCTCAGTCAGAGGCAGCACAGTGTTTTCTCCTGTCCTTAGTTTTGGAAGCAGGAAGGACTGTATCAAAGACAGCCTGAGCATTCAGCCCTACATCTCTCGCCACTTGAGAGGCTCCCTTTGATCTCCAGCAGACATTACTGCACAGTGCCTTCTCTGAGCAAAGGTTCTTCCTTCCCCTTTCCTTCTGTGCTTGACAGCCATATGTGTAGCTCTTTCTGCCTTGTTTTCTGGATGTTGTCTAATTTCCTTCTCTGCACCTCCTGAAAAAGCATAGCTTTTCTCCCATTTGTCTCTTCTGTGAATCTAAGTATGTGAATCTAACCAGAAGATTTCAGTACTAGATTTTAAGAAGTTGAAGGTGAATACAGTCAGCACTTTTTCTGCTTCTCAGTGGTCACTGTATTATCTCCATTCAGTCATGCTTGGCAGCTGTCTCAACCTTTTGCAAGGGTGTGCTAGAAAATATGCTATTATTTTTGTAAACTCCTGCTTTCAAGTTCACATAAAGCATGATGTTTTCAAAATACCTCTAAAAACACAAGTGCATGTTGTAAATTGCTAGTATGGACCTCCTTTTGATCTATTTGATTAGCAGACTTTCTTCTATAGAAGAAAATTGACGCTGCAAGAAAAATAATTTCAGCTTGGATAACAGACAGACTTAACTTGCCTTGTATTAGATTTTCTAGGGGTAACTGTTTTACCAGCAGTTGATGCTTTTTTGCCCTTCTATTCGGAACCTTTGTAATCCTAATGCTAAAGTTCTTGCATTTTACTTGTGAATAGCTACTTCCTTTAGAAAAGTTACTGTACCAGGCAGTACCCTTTCTGTAAGAATGGAATATCTGCTTGTTCGGCTTTGCTTTTCCATAACTTGGTTTTCCTTTTAAGTTCCCTTTAAGAGTAGCTTGTTATCATATTGGATGTGTTCAGCCGTCTACAAAACACATCTTTAGTAATCACTGTAATGCAACAGATCAGAAGTCACTATTTGGATGCAGTTTCATATCCTGTACTCCAGCCTCGCTGTCCTGTCCTGGGAGGACAGATTTCCAGTTTCGTATTCAAGAAGCTGGTTTATTTTGAATTAGACAGTTTCTTCGTGGGACTGTCCCTTTTGTACTTTAAGCTTTGTGTTGGTGTGAATGGTTCCTGTTAGTAATTAACATTACAGAGATCTGTTTTAAGGACCCAAGCTTTCATTTGTGCAGTGATATGTTTTGGTTTGTTTCTTCTGGTATTTTTCAGGTTCTCTTCCCCCCATCTCATTCTTCTTATAAGCTGATAAACTTATCCTACTTTTTCTTTTGGGCAGTTTCCTCCTACTACTCCGTTCCAGAAACTGTTGAAAACATACAGAAATCTATGTTTAAAAATCGGGAAGGTGTAGTAGTAAATGAGGCAGAGCTTGTTTTATTGGCATCTGTTACTGCTCAGCACCTACCACTGAGTTGAACAGCCATCAGACCCTGGATTTCAGCAGGGTTTGTGTTAAGAGGCTAGTGCCACAGAGTCATGTTGTTAGGTGATAATTTAGCCAGACAAACAAAATCAGACACGATCGCTTTATGGTTATTATTATTTTTCTTATTCTTCCTCATATGAAGTTCACTTCCATACGTGCTCTCTGAGATGCAATAAAATACTAACAAAACAAAACAAGAAGACACCCAAGAATAATTGTGAAGTATTTCTGGCATAATTTGTCACAAATTTCCTGTGTATTTATACCCTTGATGAAAAGAAAGTAATATCTCATATTTGAGTTTCATTTCTCCTTTCTCAGATTTTACAATTTATGTGTCACATGTATTTGTTTTCTTTTGGTTTGGTTTCATTAGTTGTAAATAGAAGCTCCTGGAATGCAGTTTCTGAATCCTGTATTTGTGCTGAACAGTTTAAGCCTTTCACCTTAAAACTGCTGGGAGATATGAAGTAAATGAAAAAACTGCCTCTGTTTTTTGGAAAAAAAAGAAGGGAAGAACATTTTTTTATTCAGCTAATCAGTAGTCTAAACAGCATAGCCATTAAATTAAAATTCTTGTTAGAAGTATTTTGAATAAGAAATTATTCAGAATTCATATTTTTGATTGCTTATATAAAAAAAAATCCTGTCTGTTGAACTGTAATTCTAATTTTGTGGGTTCAAAAATACTAATTGTTACAAATATGACTGAAAAGATACTTACAAGATTTGTTTTCAGAAGGTTGTCATTGTGCTAAAATGAATGAAAGCAAAGCTATCTGCTTGCAATTCTGGTTTCTGTGCATTTTAAAAAAATTATATATTTTTATTTGAGTAGCCAAAGACACATATTGGCAATAACTTTCTTGAACTCCTGGAAGTAAAGTCCTTGCATTGTTGATTAATGATGCGAGTAGTGCTGGGAAAATGTGACTCTGGGTCCCAAAATAGTGATTAAACCTTAGAATTCTTAATAATATCAATATTTAATTGATTACACTTGGCTTCTTTTCTTTTCCTAGCATCTCAGCATCAAATCTGACAAACTGTTTATGTTGGGGAGTGGGCAGAGTACATGCAGTATCAGGTCACTGGTATTTCTTCTGGATCTGAAATAGCCTGTGGACTCAGTATCTTGATAAAATCCCAGAAAACACTTTGTGTACTTGATTTGATTAGCATATTGGAAAAAACTCTTTATTTACTTGATTAATGAGTTTCATATTTTGTGTCATTTCTGCCCCGACTACAAGAAGCCACCTGATTCAGTGCTCAAAATCGATGCTTGCTTGAGTTGTGTTGCTTTTCAATAGACTGGCTGAAAACCAGCATGGATTTATGGAATGAGAGGTAGCAGTAGATGAGTCTTAAGATTATATGTTTGTTATTGCTTCTAACAGAAGAAAGGGTTCTTCGATGACCCTTTCCTTAAATTTAACAGGATAATAATTGATTCACTGTGATTTAATGTTTTCAGTAAAATAACAACAACATTCAAGTATAAAGGAAGAATGTCATATTAAGTCGTAAACCATTCTGCAGAAGGCAGAAAACAATGCATTTTCTGCATCACAATGAAATTATAGTTGCATCTGTCAGCTGAGTGTGGCAATGATGGTGATTTTATATACCTAATAGGAAAACTGGTATAGGTAAATCATACAGGTGTTAAAATAGTGGGTTTGGTTAACAGTAACGGAGGCTTATTTTTAAAGATGTTAAAATAGCGTGCTGCAAGGATGCTGTAGATTTATTTTCATGGATGTGTATGCTGGTGTTTTGCTTTAAGACCTTGGAGGTCTACACAGCTGTAAGCAAATAATAAAATTCTCTATATTTTCTAATTTGGGGGGGTTATTTTTTTCTATTTGCTTTTGCCTCTAGCAGTCTCGTTGTATGTCATAATTCTGTAGAGGATCCAGTTGGCTTCAACTGTGCTCACTCTATCATTTGACAAAAATGCACTGAAATTTGATAAGGCAAGCTTCAGAAAAAGCTCAACATGGTATTTGATACTAAAATGGTCCAGAAAATACATGCATATGAGTGTGTGTATTAGAGTGCTTAAATTCTCACTGGCATAATCAAATGTTTTTCAGTTAATCTGTTTGCGTATCATGAAGTAGCATGTAATATACATTTTTATTGAAAATATGCAAGGAAAGACTACTATAAAAAGTGGATTTTTTTTTTTTTTTACAGTAAGCATGCCATGAAGTTGAACTGTGTTGCATAGAGGGTTATATGATGTAACATTTTAGATTTAATTAGGCATTCTCCAGTGAACAAAAGCACTATGACTTGTTAGTGAACAGCTTGTGGTTGCAGCTGACATGTCTTGCTGGTATTTGCTAAAACTGGTGAGAAGACTAATTCAGACTGATGCTTACACAAGAGAGCAAAGCGTTTTCATTTGTTCTGTAGTGGATTGTTTGGGCTGTCAGACTGATGTCTGTAGACTTAGAAGAACAATTCTTTTTCTTTGTGAGGCTATAACAAAAATTTATTGACAGAATTTAACAGAATTAACTCTTAAAAGATAGTCTACAATTTCGGGGAGAGGTCGAGAGCTTATTGTCTGCTGCCACACAGTATGTATGTACCTTAAGTAATGGTTGGTCTGGAAATGTGAATTATCAATAAACTGAGCAACCAAAGCAGTAAGAAATGGTATATAATGATGATGCAGCTTGACAATATAGTTTGTGTTGTCCACTGACTACCTGCTCCTGACACAGCCAGCTTTCTTCTCCTCTGGGCTCCTAAACTTGCATCAGCAGATAATTATTCACTTTGTTTTGAAGGGGTAGTTTTCTGCCACTTGACTTTCTCAGACCACATCATTCCATTGTTAGCTCAGAGCCTGTTCCTCCTCCAGAAAGCGGTGGGAACGTCTGGCCACAGGCAATGAAATGTGGGTTTGGAGGTAGTTGGCTGTTAGATTAGCCAAGTGAAATATTCAAGGAATAGTGAACTGAGGCTGATGCTATCATCAGACTGAGGCTGATGCTGTCATGGTTTTCCTTTTCAGTTTTTCTGACGAGTCGTTTGGTACTACAGGTTAGCCCTTTTTTTTTTTTTTCCTTTTTTTTTTTTTTGCCTCCTACTGCTTTATTGTCAGAAGCCTGAATCTTTCTTCTCTTGCTGTAGTTGTGAGTGCAGTAGCAGCCTGAAACAGCCTAGGAGTTGAAAGATCTATGGCATTTGTAGCCCAGTAGATTTGAGAAAGATTAATTGTTGCTACTGCAGCAAGAAGGAATCAGTCTGCAAATTGGCACATTTGTTAAAGGATAAAAATAAAAGTAGTCTCAGTTTTTCTTTTTCTGTTTTTTTGTAGCGTAGTGAGAATTGGACTTGGGAAGACCTCAACAAATCCTTCCTTGGGGAAATTTTCTGATTTTTTTTTTTAATTTTTTATTATTGTTACTCTGCTTTGTGAAAAACATTAGTGTTTATTGTCTAAATGTGCTATGTAAATCAAAGACTTTATGGCTTGAGTCACCAGAAGACAGACTAAACAGTGTGACTCTTCCAAATTGCTTCTTTTTAGAGCAGTTTTAACATGGGGAGTTCAAATATTCTATATCCTGGGTTAGAATCATCTTTATTTCACTTCAGTGAAATTTACTGAAGTGTGTGTAGCATCTTGGAAAAAAATAAATAGTGAGTTAAGGAAAAATGGGAGTTGTTGATTTTAATATCTGACTTACAGTGCGAAAAGTTAAGTGTTGGTTTGACAAATAAGAATAGGTTCATCCTGTGAAAAAAATGTCGGTTTTTTTCACAGGATTTAAGAGATGTGAAAATTGATCTGTCGACCAGGAATAAGACTTTCTGAAAAGTGTCAGCTATGGCACTAAAGAACATTATATGGGATAAGTCAAGCACTTAGAAAGAGGAATAGGTGGTAAGTTTGTATTATGGAGAATAGGAGATGAGGAGAGGATAGGTAGCAAAGGAACAGAGTTGTTTCAGAGTCAGATGTGGAAAACAGAATGTGTTAACAAAGTTCTAGTATTAAGCTCTTGTGAATGGTTTACTGTGGGTGGGAAGTCGTCAAGAAGCTGACATTTGCAACAGTATTTTGGACCATCTAAAAGGGGACCAGAACTAAAGAAATAAAAAATGTTGGGATTTTTGTTTTTTACTTCCAAGTATGTGTGAAAAGCAGGTGTTGTGTTTTGTTGTGGCTTTTTTTTTTTTTATTTGGAAGACATGTTTGTTTATGTATAATGTTAAATTACGCAGCTCGCAGGAACTGCAGGATTTAAGTTGGAACACTTGCCTCCTTTTCTTGTGCCCAAGCGTAGGTAGTCGGTGGTAGAACATCCACATCAAGCAGTTGGATGCTAGCCAGATGAAAGAAAAGGCTCAGCAAAGTGTAGCTCTTCTCAGAGCATTTGCACTAGCTCTTGTTAGATGGTAAAGATAAACATGAGTTGGGGTAGTTTATCTCCATAGAAGACAAAGTGATATTAGTGTCACAAGTGCTTATATTGCCATCAAGCAGAGTAGGACAAATGTGATTCTCATTTCAGGCAACTTGTAAAAATAGTATGCATTTCTCTGCCAGTAATGCCAGTAATAAAGCAAGACTGAGAATAAGTATTGCACATGAGGATAGAAAATATGTTTTTAAGTTATAGAAGGAGTGGGGGAAATGCCACAAGCATTCTGGTTACCCTAGGAAAGCACATGGTGCCTGAATATGTTCTCCAGAATATATTCTGGAACTGGATCAAATAATAGCTCATTAAGCAACATACAGTTAGCTGTAGGCATTTAAGCATTTAACAGTACCGCATTTACTGAACACTGATATATTTTGTTGCAAGTTAACCCTAAAGATAATCATAAAAGAATCAAACTGAAAAATGTTACGAATTGACAAGAGCTTTTTCATAAATTGGACCTGATTTGGAAAAATAAATCTTAAGTGACATACAAGGAAATACTATAAATTTAATTTGCTAAAAGATGGGTTTGTTTTACCTGAAGTACTTTGGTGGCCCTGAAAGCTGAGGTTTTGCATTCCAGTAAAACTTTCCTTGTTAAGAGTTACAAAGGAATGCACCCCCATACCCTCTGCATAGTTGCGGGTCTGTGTACACCACTTAACACACCTGTTACGTTTAAAGAAGGATACATAAGATAACATGGGGTGTTACTCTAATTCACTACCTTTAAAAAATGAAACAAAAATTTAAAAGATTCATAAAGAGATGTGAATTTAGTGTTTAAAATGGACGTTTACCTCTGTAGTGTTGACAAGCTAAAATTTTTAAGTATCAAAAATTAAGGAGCATAGGGAAGATTATCAATCCTGCCATTGATTTTACATGCTTCCTTATTACTTCTTTAAGCAGTATTGTAACAGGATTGTTAACAGCCTGCATTTTTAACAGCCTGCTAATAATTTCAATTATAAAAGGTTTCTT
Organism: Pterocles gutturalis; assembly: GCF_000699245.1. Taxonomy (NCBI): domain Eukaryota; kingdom Metazoa; phylum Chordata; class Aves; order Pterocliformes; family Pteroclidae; genus Pterocles; species Pterocles gutturalis. Next base: position 59,977 of record NW_010105396.1, on the reverse strand, counting down.
GTTTTTAGTGTTTTCCTTGGTTGGAGTTGTTTTTCTTTTTTTCTGAGAAATGCTAACACCTCAATTAGATTCAGTTGGTCATTGAAATTAGCATGGACAAAGTCCTCTGTCCAGAAAGTGGTTTTTTTAAATTGTTTCACTGAATTCCGTGGAGGTTTAAGAGATTTAGAAATTCTTAAAAATCACTGTTTCCTACTGTTGCTTGCAGTTCAGCCTGACATCATGCCAAAATAGGAGCAAGCCATGGAGTTTGGAAGAGCAGGTTTGGCTGCTACTACTCTCCATAAAGGCTGTTCAGCACCAGCAGGGAGATGGGTTGCTTCCCCTGGGCTCAACAGCTGACCTGAACTGGCCAAAGGGCTATTCTGTACCCTCTGACATGGTGCTCAGCGATAAAAGCTGGGGGGGAAAAAGGAGGAAGGGGGAATGTTTGTAGCTGTGGGGTTTGTCTTCCACTTCCCAAGCCACCGCCGGGAGTACTGAGGCCCAGCTTTCTGGGAAGTGGCTGGACACCTGCCTGCTGATGTGAAGCAGTGAATCAGTTCCTTTTTCTACTCTGCTTGGGCACACAGCTCTTGCTTTCCCTGTTAGACTGTCATTACCTCCACCCACAAATCTCCTCACCACCTTTACTACTTCTGTGTGTCCCGCGGGAGCAGGGAGCGAGTGCACTGCTGGGTGTGGGCTCGCTCCACAGTGGGGGAATAAGTCTCTTGCTGCTGTCAGCTGAACAGGCTGCCTAAGCGTCAGCAGACTGCCCAGTCTTGAACACTCAGGGCTCAGAATTGATTGGTGTATGGTAGGGTTCTTCCTTTCTTTTTTAACATAATCTCAGTTAAATTAACTGGGTTTTTTCAACTGTATCAAACTAATGTAATTCTAGTTTCCAGCTTTTCTATTTAGCCACCAGGAAATGTTGTGCTTATTTCTCTCATGCACGTCTAATGAATCCCCTTTCATGTTGCTGTATAGCATTTAATTATGATTGCTTTCTTTTCCCAAGAGGTTGTTGCTTCAATTATTGCAAAAACTGGGAGGAATTAAGGTGGTACAGGCAAACAAGACATAATAATTTCTGTCTTTTGGGTATTTGGGTTTGCAGTCTAAACAACTTTTTAAAATTTTGCCTATTTTAGGCAGTTAGAGAAAGGATAATTATAACACAAAGAAGACTTTGTATATGTGACTTTATATGTGATCGTTCGAATATTAGTGTCATAAAAGGCTTACGACTGGTAGGTAACAATTTTAATATATGGTTTCAAAAAAAGAAAGTTGAGTATTGTAAGTGGAGTAGTAGTGTAGATCGTTGGGAGGAGAAATCTGTAAGGTACCTGCTGCAGTTTCCATGACATCATTATGTTTTTCTCTCAGAAAATAAACTTTCTTCAGCTTTGAGAAGTTAAGGATAGTGGATAGTGTTTTGATTTTATTCACAACATGACAAAAATTTAGGCTTCCAGCACTAAATACTCATTTCTTGAGAGGGAAAAAAGAGTTATTACTGTCATGTATTGTCCATTATATTACAAATGTAAATAGAGAAGTTATATTAAAAAGAGATATTACAATTCTGAAAAAAATTTCCCTACTTTTCCCCTCAGATTGTGTTGTGGTTTTTTTGTTGTTTGTTTTTTAAAAACAGGCATTGCATTGGGGTGGGGTGAGGGCTGTTGTTTTATACTTAAAGTAGACTATTGTCTGTAGATTTTTTCCCCCAAGTGGAATAGATTTTGGCTTTTGCATCAGTAAGTACTTGCATGCAAACAGTATCTGTATTGTGCATTGTGGAGCACCGTGAAGCACCACGTGTAAGTTTGCAGTTTAAGCTCAGTTTAGAATGGAGGATGTCACATGGGTCTCTGAAGTAAGTCATGGGGGGTTTTGCAATTGCCTGTTGCAAAAACGGCATAGGCAGAGCTCTTGAGAATGAAGGAAGGAGAATTCTCTATTAGAATTACAACTACCTCACATAGTAGTATTTTATGGTACAAAAAATATTATCTCCAGTTTTTACAGTAGCTGGACTCCAAAATAATTAATCCTTAGTATAGCTGTAAAGCATTTTAGGCTTGTTTTGTTTCCGTTCCTCTCCATTTGAAAAGGTCTGTGTTTATTGATGGCAGGCACAGTGCAGAGTTAATGACATAGTTTTCGAATTACCATCACAGCTTAAAGGCTGCCTTTGCTTCCTTCTTCCTGCACATACCCATCAACTTTATATGCTTGGAAATGCTTCTTTAAGTCTGTGGAGCTAGGTGTGAAGCACTACTTTGGGTGCCCCAAGGATGAGTGCTGTGCGAGGAGAGAACCTCCAGATGGAGAGCTCTGGAGTACAATCGACTCAGTATTTCATGAGGCCTTTGAGTTGTGGTCTGTGATTTCAGTATAACTATAAACAGAGTCTGTAAAATACTTACTGTCAAACAAGCACAATGGGACAGTAAGAAGAGAGCACTACAGCAGGTTTCCGTGCCATAGAGTTAATAGATAGGAGTAGTAGAAAGCAATGTTGCCACGGGGTGTATAGGAAAATGGTGGCATCAGGAAGTTATATTGAAAAACTCAGCCCAGTGCTCTTCTCTTCTGCTGGCTTGGAATTTGTCAAATTTCTGCTTTATTTTATGTTCTTGAGCAACAGGAGAAAGAAAATCCGGATATTGCCCCATTGTTGATCTGGAATTACAATAGGAGGGTGGAGTAGAGACTGATGCTGCTGGTCCTCTTCCTGCCATCCCTGTCTTATTCCAGCAGTTCCATGGCTTCCTGCTGCAGTGAGACGACAAAGCTGCTTTCTTTAAAGCAGCATGGAGCTCGCTCCTTTGTGCTCATCTGTTTTGATGAGCTACCTGAATTTTCTGAAGAATGCAAGAAATTCTAGGGTTTGATTTTTTCTTTATTTTTAATAATCTGAAGCTCTCATCAGTGGAGGAGAAGCATTTCTCTTTCCAGATGAATCTAACTTCAGTGAATTTGAGTTGCCTACTACAAAAACAGCATTAGCAGAGCCTGTCAAAAAGAAGGAAAATTCTTTAGTGGAAAATACTGTTTTACTGTAGGGATTACTGCTAGCTCCCGTTATAATTAATTAGTTCCTCCATTCTCCCAAAAACCACACAGGCAGTTTTAAAATTGCCAGTGTTTTGAAAAATTTGAAATACCAAAGTTGAAAATTAGTAAAGGAATTGGAAGCTGCCAAAACTGAGGCATCCTTTTGTTTTCTTTTGATTGAACTTCAAAATGTTGGTCAACACTGCTATTACGTGAACAGTACTTCTTTTGTTTAAAGACAATTTTAAAATTCTGTACAAAATAAGAAATACAGACACTGATTTTTTCCAGTTAGGCAAAGAAGCTGACGTTGGGCAGCAAAGTAGAAGCTAACAGGCTTTGTCCTCTGTACGTAAGGAGGTGTGAGGAGCAAAAAGAAAACAGGAGGATCAGCTGCCAGAAGTTAAAGCTTTGTTGGCATCTCTCAAAAAATTCCTGCCTGTATGCAGCAGCTGTAGTGAATAGCATATGTAGATCAGTCATCTGGGGGGTGTATATTAGTACTTCAGTCCTACCTGAAATTCAACTAATTGCCAAATTACTTTTTTTTTATATATATTTATATTTTTAACTGATATTGTTTGCTCAGCTGTTGCTCCAGGTGCGTGTATGGATCATGCATGTACATGATTCAAATACATTATCAACACTGAAAGCTTAGCAAGTTGTCCACCAAGATCTCAAGTCCTGAAAAGTCTGATGATCCAGTTCTTTGGCAGCCTAAGCCAATTTAGCTGCTGGCTTCCTGGGCTTGCCCTGCTGCCTCTCTTGCCCTGTGTTCAGGCGGTGAGCTTGTCTGACCTTACACTGAACCTGTTCGGAGCTCAAAGCTGGCAGGAAGCTATGCACTTCGCCTGAGATAGTTTCTCAGTGTTTTAGCACGCTGAAATAGTTCAAAGCTGCTGCAAAGACACGAGTAGAAGCACATGGCTGAGCCTGAGGGAAACCAAATGGGGATGTAGCTGCCAGCATTTAGGTTAGCTTGGGATGTCCAAAATTCAAAGCTGGAGGTGATAGGTAAGATAGAATAGGATAACATAAAGAGCTTACTGCTCTCAGGTCAGTATTGATTAAATCTGAGGTCCACCAGCAGAAATCTGGCACTTCCCTCTTCTGATAGAGGAAAGTATGAGAACAGTGGTGCTTCCAGAGATGTCCTCTTCACTTCAGGGTAGAATCTGTGGGAATGAATTGTATAGTTTGATGCTGAGTGTGATTTTCTTTACCTGGATAAAC
>NW_010105396.1:36566-55673 GCF_000699245.1 Pterocles gutturalis | reverse complement strand
CTGTTCTGGAAGTTACTTCCCATTTTTTGTGAGGCTGGGTATGTTTCCCTTGTATTTCTGTGGTGGTGACTGGTTATTTTGTTTCCCTCTTGTCTTAGAAGTGATACATGCTGCTGTTGGAAAAATTTACTGGTGAAAAACAGAATCTGTCATAGAGTAAATCATATTTATATAATGGTACTTTGGTTTTATAATGGTCCTATAACAAAAACTTTGAAATAGAAAAATGTATTAACATTTGTAAACAGTTTGGCTCTAATAATGAAGTAATTCTGTTTTGTAAGACTGGAAAAATGGAAGTTGAAATAAATTTATAACTTCTAGTGTCAGAGAAAGAGAGGGATATTTTGAATCATGGAGGTCTGTTGTGTTATTCTAATGTAATTATTATGTGAAAAGAAATGTATTTACCAGCCTCTGAATTTTCAGTTTCTGGTATTCCAGGTATGTATAAGTATTCAAGTAAACTTAATACATTTATCCACAGTGGAATTAATTACATTTTAATATATCATTCCTCTTGCTAGAGTAATGAGTTTGTAAAGCACTGTGTTTTTTTAACCTGTTATCTAAGTAATTTGAAGTATTATTGGAAGAGAAAAATTTTTAAAACAATTTCTGTGAGATTACTTATTTTTTGTTCATATAAATATTCCTATTTTAAATAGTGATGCTGTAAAAACAGTTTAAAAGTTGTCACAGTTTAAAAACAGTGTAAAAGATGTTTTAGGAAATTCTGAATTATACCCTTCTCTTTGTAACATTGTTTACTGCAGGATTTGAACAAGCGCTTGTCCCTGCCTGCTGACATCAGAATACCCGATGGCTATCTTGAAAAGTTGCAGATTAACAGCCCACCGTTTGATCAGCCAATGAGTCGACGTTCTCGTAGAGCTTCACTAGTAAGTGTAATCCATCTGCTTTGCTAAACCAGCCTCTTGGGTCTTCAGATTCCATTTAATGCAGATGTCTGTATACCATAGGTATGATTCAACATCATTTACACTTTGGCTTTTACATCCCAAAAGATAGGGCACCTGCACCTGTCAAAATCCATTGAAGAATTTCACCCTTTCTTTTATTCCCTTTCTGCAAATTTGGCCCTGTCATTCTCGATGAAGGTCTTGACCCATTGAAATCAGTGGCTAAACTCAACTCCCAAAGTGCATACTTAATTCCTTTTGCATTTTAGAGCAGGGATGATCTGTTTGAGCAAACAGGCTACGTAGTCTTAGGTCAAGGCTGGGGCTCTCATGTGATATAGTAGGAAAACCCTAAAGCAGCATAATAGGAAGGCAGCTCCTCCTGTTCTTTTGTATTAGATAACAAATTTTCTTTCTCAAAATTGCTGCTGAGATGATAGATTTTATTTTTTTTAAAAAGCATAGTAAATTCCTAAGAATATGACTGAGTAAATTCACATATATCTTTTCAGATTATTGGGTTATTTTAAAAAAATAAGTCTTTCCTTGGAGATGGCAGAATGAGGATTCCTATACTGTAATGAGAGTATAAACATGGACACTCATATAGAATATGTACATCCCTGAAATAGTGAAAAGGAAAAGTTATTGTCTTATTTTTACAAAAATTGTTACATTTCAATCATAATTTGATCTATCAGCTTTCTTAATGTTAGTTGAGGTCTTAAAGAATTGCTGGGCCATTGCTGACTTCCTGAGCAAATTCATCAGTGAGAACTTCTTTGCAGAGAAAAACTGGATAGGTTTGTGAAATCAAATTGTTCTTTGTTTTCTTTATTTAATGGCTTATTTGCTGAAAAATCAGTTTTATTATCTGTGAAATATCTTTATTCTTTGTGAATTTACAATGTCTGTAACCAAGCAATAGTTGAGTTTTATCATGTATTTTTCTGCTGAAAAAAAGTACAATTTAGTGTGCTAGACTAAAGCTCTGATACTGCATATCACCTTTTACAAGCACAATATTAAAAGAAGAACAGATTGGATCAAAGCACTGGAAGTAATAATAGTGTTTGTGCCAGAATTTTGTGGCTCATTAACCACTTAGTTACTGATAATAGCATTGAACTGAGGAATAGACTTCCCAAAATCTTCTCTTTTCAGACACTGGTGAAGTACCTTTTCAGTGGAATATAATATTTGGGGGCTGGGGGGAGTTTCCTGGGTGTCTAAAATCCCTCGGTCATTTAATGTTGAGCCCTGAGTGCAGCTGAAGTTCTCTCCTCCTTATAACAGACAGAAAAACAGTGCCCTCTAATGAATATGGGGTGTGTGTGGAATCAGCTTCCTATCACAAGGTTGTTCTGGTTTGCTTTTTAAAAGTGCTTTCAGGTCTTAAAAGTCCAAAATGAAACCTGCCAGCAGTGCTGTGGTATGCAGGCATGCATTTGCTGCATTGTCGTTTCATGATTTCAGAGTACCTTAAAAAAGAAATTCAAGGATTCATTGTTCTGAGATTGCACTGAAAGCTTGCTAGCAGACTGTTAATTACAATATATGAATATTGTGCTCAGCTTCAAAGGCATGTCTCTTTTCAAGGCTTAGTAGGAATCAAAGGAAAAACGCTATAAAAAGTATCAAGTGAGGACTTGTTATACTTTAGGTCTTGTGTATTTGTTTGAACTACAACGAAAAAAAGGTAGATTTTATGGTAATTGTATTTTGTGTATACACGTACATGCGTGCACAGTAGCGTAGGTGTAACACTTCTGCACCAGCCATTAGAAGCAAGAGACCAGAAATACAATGCATCAGTGTTTGTGTAAATCAAGATGGACAGATGTGTATTGCCAAAAAAAATTAAATAGTTCAGAAATTATTTTGAAGGAAAAATTAAATTGATCTTCATTTGAGGAATCTAAAAATTAGGGGGTTTTTTATGAGTGGCAGTCAACCAAAATGTGATTAAAAAATTAAACACAAGGAAAGGCAGGTCTTGAAGAATATGTCCTCTGTATATAGAAAATATTGTATGATTTTATTGTCTAAAGAAGATTTTAAGTTATTAGTCTTGATGAGCAACATTGAGGTTTCTTAGAAATCAGACGCTGAAGTTATATTCTAGACCGTCTGGTAATAACAAGGCCAATGGCTATGAGTTCTTCTTTAGTTTCTTCTGTAAACTAAGCAGCCTGTCTTTTTAATTCTAATACCATCTAATACTCACTTCAAGACATGTTTGTTTAACTAGGTCAAAATGCACTTTGGAAACATAGTATTTGTTTTACTAACCTTGTACCTTTATCAGTGGTATGTTTAAAATCTCACTGGAGTTAAAAGGGTTGTCAGATAGCAACTTTGCTTGTATTTTGGGAGAAACAGCTTGGCTTCAACAAGCTCCTAAATATGCCTGTGTATTTTCATGCATGTGTTTTGAAAATTAAGTATTAATCCACCTTTTCCTAGTATACGTTCATATTACATTGTTGTCAAATCTTAATAGAGTCAGCAGTATTTATGTTACTCTCTGTTACCATGAAATATTACACAACTTTAATATCCATTGGATTTTAGGAGCAAACCAACATATTCTGAGTTGTGGATGTAGGTGCTGAAGCAAGTCCAGGGTCAAAGTATCATTCCATAGAAAGAAATAGCAAGTGGAGGGCTATGTTTGGAATTGGCAGGAGGAGGTGATGCTAGGGAGAAAACATGACTTTTTTGTCTTAGTATGTGTTCAATTGTCTGTAAGGCAAAACCATGTGAAGCCAATGGATTTTGGTTTTGACAGGGTCCAGGTTATAAGCACTTTGTAAATTGTTTTAAAAAGTGACCCATTTTACACCTTTACTTTCATCAGTCTTTACACTGTCAGAACGATGTAAAGCTTTGGTGTAACTGACAATGGTCTTACTGTTGTCTCTTACAGTGATTTTCCTGTATTAAAAATATGAGTAGCAGTGGAATTGAACAGGAAAAGAATAATGATCTTAGAGTCTTCAGAAAAAGGTGTTACATAGGCAGGCAAACTCTCTTAGCTTGCATTGCAGAACTAAGTTGGTGACGAAAAAAGAAAAGGGGAATAGATCCAAGTAAAATACATAAAGACTTAAAGTTATATGCCATAAAATGTAAATTGTTGAGACAGAGCTGAAGCTTGTGGAGGAATGATGTTTAGGGACTTTACCGGCAGAGTTTTAGACTGAAACACAGTGAGAGGTCAGAATGGGAGAGGAAGACTGGAGCTGATGTCTTGAACGTGTTATATATATTGGTAGAGAGCAAATAAGTAATGAAAGTTATTTTGAAAGAAGCAGCAGTGTATAGTTAGGCTGAGCAAGAGATAGGATGGAATAGTTTGAGATTACTTCTGTGCTTTAAGCTGTAACAACCTCATCAGTAGTAATCAAATCAGAAGAGTGGAGAAGACTTAAGTAGGAGGTAGGCTAAAGTGGGGTTTCAGTCTAAGTGTGACTCAATACATGGTCCTTCCAGGATTCTCAGTAGAGTGGCCAACAGGCTGAGCATTAGGCTTGGATGCTGGGACAAATTTGTATCTTAATATGCGAAATTGTTTTTTAAATAGCGGAACTGTGTGGTGTTTGATCAAGTACTATCAGATATTTTTATGAAACAAAGTTTAGCTTGCTGATTAAATGATGTATAAATAAAGTGTTCAGTTTTAGTGATTGATTTGCCATTTCTTTCCATTGCAGTCAGAAATTGGATTTGGAAAAATGGAAACCTATATCAAGTTAGAGAAGCTTGGAGAGGTACGTATAGCTTTCTTTTGAAATGATTACTGCTTTGATGACAATGTCTTGTGTAAAATTTTACATCAAAATTAACTGAAAATCTCCATATCCCTCAAAATACCCATTGAACCTTTTCAGTAAACCAGACATACTCAACATGTATAACAATGTCATAACCACACAAATGTTCTATGCATATATAATAAGAAAAAAAAACCAAACAAACCAAAAAACAAAGAAAAACCCATCACTGAGCCGGGGAAGAGCAAGACTCCATTAGTGAATGATCTACCTTGTTATGTAGGTTGGATTTGATAGACAAAATTATTCTGTCAGTAATAAAACTGGTTTGGTCTGGTGTCCTCCTGCCATGAGTTAGGGAGCACTTATGCTGGACAAGAAACCAGCACTTACAGGGAGCAGGCAGTAGCTATGCATGCTCTGGTAGAGAAGCCTGTGCACCTGGCCAGGTGCTGCCAGGTGAAATATGTGACACTGAGTTTGCCTTTCCTTCTGGGACATCAGCAATATGGCGTTCTGCCTCCACCCAGCCTCTGACTTACAGAGAAATGCTAGAATTCGGGAGGGGCCAGGTGTCAGTCCTGTCCAATTTGATTCAGGTTGGCCAACGGGATCAAAAGTGGACAAGGAGCACGGGAATGGGATGCACTGAACCTTGCAGAAAGAAACAGGGCTGGGCAGCATCTCTGCTCTCAATATTGCAGTTAGTCCTCTGTATGCAACGTTTTCATTTACAAATGCATTTATTTTTATTTTGCCTCTAGTACTTGTTAGATGGGTCACTAGAAGTGCCATAACATTGCATATCTTCAGAGGAATGTTAATTTAGTAGCTATCAAGTCATAGTTTTGAGTGTTTCTTATCTCATTTGCTTACAAAGTGTGGTGGACTACATCAGGCATGTACTTTAACCTAGGGCAGTTTCTGTAACTTTGTTGCTTCCTCTTTGCAATTGCTGGGATTAGTTGTACCTACTTGCTGTTTTGTCAGAGTTTCTTCTCCTTATGTAACATGCCTTGAGATTGGAACTCTTATTGTCTAAGCAAAAAAAAAAAAAGAAAGAAAAAAAGAAAAAAAAAAAGCTTCATAATATTCACTGTTCATTATGTCAACCAAAATAAAGCTTTGACAAATCCCCCTGCCTCGCCCCTCCAAATTCTCATGTAAAATTTGTAATGACGAGAAGAAGCTATCAAAAGGAGTTATATGTTTTCATAAAAGTAATGGAAGAGTATGTCTGCAGCCTTCAGAAACATAACTGCAGCCTAGTGTAGAGATACCTGAGCTAGTTTTAATCAAATAGAGACTTTCCAGAGGGTAAATGATCCCAGCAGTGAACTTAGTGAACTTAATGCTACCTGATCTGACTTCTTTGGTAGCTATATGGTGTAAAGCTTTCCATGTAATTTTCAGAGTTGTTAAGCATACACATCCCTTGTGTTTTCTGTGTGTTTTTGTAGTTTTATGTATATCTAAAGAACACAATGTAAAAACTATTCATTTCCAAAATGAAACCTCTTAGAACCTCAGACAGAAGTTTATATTTTCTTTTTTAACTGAACTTTTAATGAAGGAACAACTTGTAAAAGTTTCCGTCTTTTTCCATTTTGTAGGGTACTTACGCAACAGTTTATAAAGGGAGAAGTAAATTGACAGAGAACCTGGTAGCTCTGAAAGAAATCCGACTGGAACATGAGGAGGGAGCACCATGCACAGCCATAAGAGAAGGTGATAACTTTTTTTTTTACTACTTAGAATTTCAGATACTTGTGGATTTCATTTGGACCAAAATACTGTTGGTACTTGGAAATACATAGGCTACATGAAAGATAGATGAAATTGGTATTAGTTTCTACAAGAAAAATTTTAGTCTAGATGTACTAAGAGTTTCAAATGTATGTACTGCATGTGGAATGATGGTGTTCTCAAACGCAGTGTTATAAATTGATTATTTTATACTGAATTAGGCTATTATTAGTGGGTAACTTTCAAGGATACAGAATACATTTTACCAAATGGTTACTTTTTCCTGAAATATATAATTTAGGAAATATTTACAGTTTGTTACTCAAATGTCTGTTTGGTGTTTTGATTAAATACCTGTCTTATTAACTTAATCTATATGAGTATTATGTTCTTAAAAATAGCCTTTCAATTTTAAAAAAAGCTTGTATGTATGAATTTGAGAGAAAAACATTTACTGTTTGTGTGTTTTGTGCTTATTTGTTTTATACTTACAATTTTATTTTGCAGTGTCATTATTAAAAGATCTGAAGCATGCAAATATTGTTACATTACATGATATTGTGCACACAGACAAGTCTTTGACTCTTGTTTTCGAGTATCTGGTAAGTGCTTAAACATTTAGTGAGCTGTACATTAGATTTTTTTTTTTCTAAGTAGCACAGAGATAACAAAATTATGTACTCTTTTTAAAAATACTGGGACGGTTCTAGTTTTCTCCGGCATCTAGAATCATTCAGCTGAAAATAAGAAAAGTGTATTCAGTTCTTAAATTGCTGTAAATTAGTAAATATTGTTCTGATTATTTCAGAGGTTCATTAATAGCAGTTAGTGGTTAGAGCAAACTGCCTACTTGTACCAGAATCGTTAACTGTAAAAAAAGAATAATCACAGTATTATTTAAACAATTTTTTTCAGTTATGAGGCACCTCTCACAAGGAAATCAGTATACTTCGAAGTAAACAATACATTCCATCTTTTTGTAACAATCTTTTCAAGCAAGTGTCTGCAATTACGTCTCACTTGCTCGCCTCGTGCATTGTAGACTTTTCACTTTCTCAGTAAAGCTTTATCTATTGATCTTCTTGTATTATATGCTGGAATATATAAGCATAATAAGAGGGATTAAGAAAAACTCTTTACTTCCAATGTAATTGGAGAATATAGCAATTTCATAAAATACTGTGCCACACACTTGTTAGAGAAGGCAATAACAAATAGTGTTGCCTGAGATGGTTGAGCTTGCTAGAAAACATGGGTATTTATATTCTCTGGAAAGCCAGAGTTTTCTGCATGTTCAGGTTTTGGGGGTTTTTATCATTAAACATCTTTTCCTGAAAACTCAGTTTTCCGATGAATTATTTCAGTTTTCACAATAACTAAAATGCACATAATCTGTTGTCCACAATTTTGTTGAACAATGATGATGGTCTTTTGACAGGACAAAGATCTGAAGCAGTACATGGATGACTGTGGTAACATCATGAGTATGCACAATGTAAAGGTGAGTGTTTTCAGTGACAGTGACTATCTTCCAGATTTCTGTGTTCTAAGAATTTCAGGGAACTTAATAATCAGCAGCTATATGGTTTAGGGTTTAAAAAAAAAATTAAGAAACTTAACTTTGTTTTTGACCTTTGGACTTGGCTTAACTACATTTGACATCAGATGCAGTCTTTCTTTTGGTTTTGAGAGCTTTTGAGTGTTTAAAGCACTGACAGCAGGAGATTATATAACTTTATATGTTTTCATTCTCTTTGAAGTTATATATTTAAAATTTAAAACTTCCTAAAAAATAATACATTCATAACTCTTTTGACCTCTTCTTGTCTTTCCATTATTTTATACTCATTTATTAAGTTAAGTCTGTAGTTTGGTATAGCCTCACATAATATTTATGTAGTCTCAATCGTGAATATGGGTTTGGATGCCACTGCCTACCACACAAGTAAGAAATTAATAGTACATATTTAAGAATGAACAATGTTCATCTTTCCATTCATAATGTAATGGAAATTATTTTCCTTAAGGTTTAATTGACTGTTGCTTTTAAGTATGGCTGTCACCAAGTCAAGTAATTCAGTTTTCACTCTGGCCTGCTGAAACTGACTCAGATTCAGCCCTACCTCTGGTAACAAACAGGTTTTGATTTGGAAAACTGTAATAACTGTTTGTGTTCTTTAATACTTATGGCTTTATAAACAAGATTCCAGAGGACAATACTATCTTGAAATGGGTGACATTGTCCGAGGAGACTGGGTTACCAGTGTCACCCTGCTGTGCTGCAGCCTTATTCTTATACAGCAGCACATGGCCCAAAGGTGGTTGTCAACACAATGTACTAAATACTGTGAAATTATGGGTTTTGTGTGCATTCCAGTAGAGTTGTCATCCTTGTTTTTGGCTTAGTTGCATGTTGAGAAATCTGTTCTTAGTTGAATTGCATATTGGATTCAGTCTAGATACTGGTTACTGTTTGGATAGCTTATTCTTTTCTTCTGTTGTTGCACTGCAGTAAATATCTCTAGGAAAAGACATCTGCCCTTAACCTACTCTTTTGCTTCCTTTGGGAGTCTACAGTTCTTTAATTTGTATCTGCTTCAGAGAGACAACAAGAAATATAATTATGCTTGTGTTTTTAATTAAGTACAAGTTAATATAGTGGTTTAAGTTTAAAAAGAAAGAATAAATAAAAACCCACTTATAGTGGGAAGCTGACTCCTGTAATAAGTGCACTTAGAGAACAACCAGAATCTGCTTGTGGTAATCCGAGCTAAGCGCAAGAACTATTTTTCCTTGTTTGCATATCGTTTAAGCTATGCCCTAAGAGCAGATTTATACGGTCAGTACCTTTGGCACTGGGAAACCAGAGCAGCTGCTTAACTGTAGTATCTGTAGGTGCTTAATTTACAATAACTGGGGGGGGTTGGGTCATTAATAACATTTGAGAGACCTCCCTGTCATCATTCCCCACGCATTCCTCAGCTAATTTTAGCTTTTTGACTTTTAAGAAAATGAAGATGTATAATATAAAGATGTATGTGATCTCTGCAGGTATTACTGTTTCAAAAAAAGTGTTGAGCTAATACCTGTCATCCTGTGCATTTCCAAAAGAACCTATGCCCACTGCAGTGAAGATCCACAATTTCTGTAGAACAATCTGCTTTGCCCTCTTGACTAATTCTATACAAGTTCCAGTGCACGCTGGAGATGGCTGTTGATTTCATAGCAGTCCTGTTAATATTACTTGGGACTGACTACCCCTGCAACAGTATGGACATGAGTAGGTGGAACAGCATTTGTTGGTTCTCATTCTGCTCTTCAAAAAAGAAAAGAAAGAAAGAAAAAAATCTATTCCAATTCCTTTTTTTCTAGGACAGTTAAATCCCACAGAAGCAGACTGAGAACAGGTGGATGTAAACTACACCTGCTGTGTATTTCTTCAGTTTAGGAAAAAGAATTTGGTGATGTCACCTGATACAAAAATAAACTGATATATTAGAAAATGGTCACATAAAAACATTCTAGTGTTTCTCCTCAAAAATCCTATTACATGCTGAATTTGTCACATTGGTAAACATTGCTTTCTGTAACACTGTGTTTTGTCATTGTACATTTGATCATCTATACTGGCTGAAGACTGTTGTGTGGTAAATGCCAGCAATGGCTACCCACAAGTCCCATGTTTAAGAGCAGACCCTTTATAAATACAGAAATTGCAAAATAGTGGTTCTTAATGCAGTGATATAATAAACTTGTTTTGCTGCCCTCTGCTAAACCTTTCTTCATCCCTTACTACTTCTGTGACTATATGTGTGCATAATTAATATGCATGACTGAAGTTGCTTGCTTGGCTTGCTGTTCCAAAGGACTAAAATAAACCTGTGTATGTCCAGGTGAGGGGATGAATATAAATGCCAGAGGCAGTTGGACTGTTTTAGTAATCCTCATTTCCCCATGTCTCTGTGTTTCGTGAGCTTGTGAATCCAACTGTGTTTTTCCAATAGCGTGCCAAAATGTTCTTTACATAGTTTAGCACAGTTGGATAGAAAGGGTGCTGAGCTACATTTTCAGAAGGGATTCTGTGGCAGAAAGGAAATTGAGTATAGTCAGAGACAGTTACTTTAAAGACATTAGTGTGGGGAAGAGCATTGGTAAATGTTTACTTAAACAGCCCTGTGGTTCTCTTCAGTTAAGCAGAACAAATTGCTCTTAAAATCTTTGTTGTAACCTATCATGTTAAAGTAGTGCATTAGCATAAACGGACTTCAAATCTGTAAACAATAATGAAGATGTTCAGAATGTGTTCATATGGAAAAGTAACTTAATTTTTGGGAAGTATTTTTGTTCTGCTTACAATGCAGAGACTTAACTCTACAGTGCCCAAATGGGCTGTTTTAGTCATGTAATATGTAGATTAACATTTTTAGTCTAATTTATATAAATGTTCTCTTTTGTAGCTATTTTTATACCAGATTCTTCGTGGTTTGGCATACTGTCATAGGAGAAAGGTATTACATCGAGATCTGAAGCCACAAAATCTACTAATTAATGAGAAAGGAGAACTGAAGCTTGCAGACTTTGGTACGGCCTGAAATTATTATGTAACGAACGTTTTCTTTACTTGCCAAAAGAGAAGCATCTTTCCTTAAAGAGGAAAGATGAGAACGTTGGGTCTGTAGTGAATTTGTGTGTTCTCATACAGAAAATGAAAGTCAGCCTTTTGCGGGATATTGGTAATCAAAGTAATGGGTGTATAGGTAATACTCTGGTGTGGCTTGTGGTTTGAAAGTAGTCTTACAGCTTCCTTTGAAATTAACCCTTAGTCGGAGCCTTAAGGTGGAGCTCAAGTTGCTTTTCCTGACACTCCACAGCCACTCCAAAGCAGAGTAACCATGATGGGAGAGAGAAGGGGTCTGTCCACATGCTAAATTGTCAGATGTTACTCCATCACTGATACACCCACCAAGTTCCTTTGGGATCCATCACTGATACACCACGTTCCTTAGGGATTTCCAGTAGAGTGGTACATTCACAGTTTCCTGTTATCTTCTGTGTCAGGAAGGTCCTTTGAAAGTTGTGCTAGCACTGGTTTTTCCACTTGGGTGTGAAAGAAAGTTGCTTAGAAGATTGCAGTTAACATGATAGGCCTAAATTTTATTGATAGGCCTAAATTTTACTGACAAACTGACAGTGTTAGGGTGGAAAACCCCTGCAGATCCAACACTGATTTGGTCTGTTTCCACCATTTCGTTATTCAGTTGTTGCCTTCTGCCTCTTGCAATGTAATTCTCAAATGGAAATAGTGCAGAAGGGTTTTCACAGGGGGGAGGTGTCATATTGATCTAATGCTTTGTTGTTTTAATGGATTACTCCAGGTTTTGATCTGTTTACCTGCCTTCTGTGCTTAAAAATGCTGAACATGAGGTTGCTCTAGGTACTAAGGGGCAAATCACAAATTGTAGAGATGTATTTATTAGGGCTTTCTAATGAACATTATTGGGAAGGTATTTAGCAAGTATAATAAGGTTGATTTATCTCTTTAAAATTCTTTTTATCAGTTCCATGCAAAAAAATATTTCAACAGGCTGCACATGACTCTTTATTTTCCTTTTTGTCAAGGATTGGCTAGAGCAAAGTCTGTTCCTACAAAGACCTATTCCAATGAAGTTGTCACATTATGGTACAGACCACCTGATGTTCTCCTTGGATCTTCAGAGTATTCAACTCAAATTGACATGTGGTTTGTATAGCTTTGTCTAATTTAAATTTTTGTTCTCAGTCAAGTTAACAAAATGTCAATTCTTCATTATGTAGTAGTAGCATTCAGATACTAATCCTTTGAATTTTTGAAGGCTACAACTGAGTTAGATTTTTAGACAAAGGATTAGCAGACAGGAGAGATGCTATTATTTGTCTCTGAAAATGCAGAGTACCTTTTTATTGCTTAGAGTAAGCAGGCATTAGGCCCACAGTGTTAGGGGAAAAAGCCCAAACCTTCGCCTAATGACATGATAACGTGGTATTTTAGTATGAACCTTAATACAAATGATAAACTTGTCATCTGAAGGAAGAGAATATAATATAGCTATGACATAGGTTTTGTTTAGTCTTTGACAGTTCTTTTGTTGCTACATATCTTTCAAAACAATATTTTTAATAGCAGCATGTGGCTAACAACTAATTTAATAATTTTTTTTAATTGAAGAGAAATCACGGAAGTCTTTAAGAGCTGAAAACTTAAATTGTTGGATTGTTTCTGATTTAACCCTTTCTCTGTTTTTATAAAGGGGCGTCGGATGCATATTTTTTGAAATGGCATCGGGAAGGCCTCTTTTTCCTGGTTCAACTGTTGAAGATGAACTGCACTTAATTTTCAGACTTCTGGGTAAATGCATACTTTTAGCAATAATGTTAATGCTATATGCTTGTTCTTCTACACACTTTTTCCATGAGAACTGTAGATCTTTATCTATAAGCAACTATATTTTATATTGCATTGTAATTAAGGTGAATGAGTGTACTCTTGATAAAAAATGATTGAGCTGAGTGCAGAGCTGATTTTTTACAACATGGACTCATTGACTGACTTTTTTTTCTTTCCTGCTTGAATTACAGGATTAAATTCCTATTTATTTTAAGTTGAATTTGTTGTTTTTTTAAAATTCAGGAACCCCATGTCAAGAAACATGGCCAGGCATTTCTTCCAGTGATGAGTTTAGAAACTACAACTTTCCTAAGTATAAACCACAACCCCTCATCAACCATGCACCGAGGTACTTTGTATGTTATTAATAAAAAATATGCATCCCTGTGTCTTTTACATATTTGTAAACGGGACATGTTTCCAAGTACAGTCTGCTACTGAGTGCTGGAAAATGGCACATCACTTGTGTTGTTGTGGGCAGACAGTATACATGCAAAGCATAATCCTGGTACTACGTGGTTACTTTGTCTAATGTAATTCAAGGTATCACAGCCCTGCAATGAGCTATAGAACTACAAACGCCAATCAATAATGCCCACATAGTAACAGTAATCACACAGCACTTCCTAAATAACCCAAATTCTCTTCTGTTATATAATAGGGCCATTGTTAAAATGGCAAAGTTTCCTTGAGCATTCTCTCGAAATAATTCTAAAACCATTATGAGGAATTTGAAGGATCCGCACAGTTATTCTAAATAAACTTTATAACATAGACAACCACACTCTTCATCTACTCTGAAGGAAAAGATCTACCATAGTGCCCTTCTGGTAAATTAGTAGTGTTAGGCTATTAAAAAAAAAAAGGTGTTTTTTTCTAAAATAAATGATCCAGGTCAACCTAGGAAATCACAGTCCAAAGCTCAGATTTGGCCGTCCCCAGTGTTTTTCAAATAGTCTTGTTCTGAGATATTGGTACTTGTATGTATACACATTAACATGGAGAAAAGTTGTTTAGGTGAAAGCATTTCCGCGTTTAAATTTAATTTTCAGGTTTGATATAATTTAATGAAGTCAGCTCCTATAAAATTTTGCTGTAGTAAATATAGTTCAAGAACTGTTTTAATTTTTAAAAATATTTTTATTTTTAGGCTAGACACGGAAGGAATTGAATTGATAGCGAAGTTCCTTCAAGTAAGATGTGTTTTGTGGCTTTACTTTTATAAAAGTGCATGTTTAGAGTTCTAATATATTATTTACAAAATGTATTAGAAGCTATAGTATCTGTTAGATCTATCTCAAAGTGGAATGTACAGCTGACTGTGTAGAGGATAACAGCTAAAACATTTTTTTTTCCTCCCCCCAGAAGTGATTTCTTCTTCTACTACTTTCTGTAAATTAGAATTGATTCTGTGTTAGCAATCCGGTGAAAAAAATCTCTCTTTTGTGAACCACAGTATTAAACCAGAACTTTTAAATAGAAAAACGAAATTTCTGTAATGATAAACTTAGCTTACTACTAGGGAAGCAGTTACTAAGGTGTATTACTCTTGATCTTGCAAACATAAGGTGAAGTGGTATGTGGGTTTAATCTTTTAATCTGTATTAAAAATGAGCCAGAAGCAAGAAGAGGGGAAGCAAGATGAAAGGTCAACTCTTATGTCTTTGAGTAGATGCAACAGCAGTGTAACTTCACAGTGCTAAAAAATTCTTAGTACGTGAAGTAGAGTATGGTTCCTCTGCTTTACAGCCTGTGATTTAAATTCTACATCAGGTCTTCATCTGTTTACACATTGTGTCAGAACAGTACTTGCACTCCTTGTTTGGACTTAGTATGTATTTGTGTACAGCTTTTTAAATGCCTGCATCCTTGTACAAATGTCCACACATGCCAAGCTGGAGACATTTGAGTGCAGATTGAAGACCACGTTGTCTCTCCATGGTTTTATGCAAAATGCTGCAGCTTAGTCCATCAAACTAGAACACTTTTGTGATCTCATGTAATAGAATTTAATTGCAATTTGATATTAGAACATAATGTAGACACAAGTCTGTCATCTAATCATTGTTAAATCTATAAAGAAAGATTAAGTATATTTTTGACTTGGATCCATTTGCAGCTGTTTTTTTGACTGTTTTAGCAATCTTTGTTATATGTTGATAATACTGATTTAGGTAACGTATTTTAGATTTTCATGCCTGAAATAGGAGTAATGAAATCAAATTTGTCCTAGTGAGTTGGTGGGAAATATTGAGCAAGTAGAACTCTATTCCTCCCTTTAATGAAATCATTTAATGTAAAGTGTTTTGTAATGAAAACCAATACACTTGTATCCTTTAATAGTATGAATCAAAGAAGAGAATTTCAGCAGAAGAGGCCATGAAGCATGCATACTTCAGAAGTCTTGGAACGAGAATACACACTTTGCCTGAAAGTAAGAGAAGTAGTAAAGTAGCAGAGTATTGTTAAGATAGTACATTAAAGCTAAGTACATTTCTTAAGGACAAACTCTCAAATCTCATCTATTAAAGAAGTCTGGTATGTACTGACTTAAATATTTGAGAATAGGAAGCATTTTTTAATCTAAACTCCATAATTGAGACTAGAACTTTGTTCAATGAAGCATAGTTATGTTTGAATATGAATTAATATCTTTGTTGCATTCCAGGTGTTTCAATATTCAGTCTAAAAGAGATTCAGTTGCAAAAAGATCCTGGCTTTCGAAATTCCACTTACCCAGAGACAGGTATGGAAATCTTAATATTTTCTCATATCTGCAGACAGAATGCTATGCCAGAGACATTTGAAACTGAAAAATACTTTGTTAAATTGGTCTGTGTGACTGTACTTAAACAAATATCAAGAATTATTTGCTCAGATTCCTGTAGAGACATATAAGCTAAATGTACAGAAGGAGGCAAGTTTTACTAGGGACAGGCAGAGGGACTGTTAATATGAGACCATCTTGGAGTTTCAAACCCTTTCTGTGTGGGTGGTGAACGGCAGCAAAGTAAAAAAAAAAAAAAAAAGCAATAAATGCAGTCAAAAGAAAGATGGTGATACTGGTTTAAGCACAAAGAAAGGATGTTATTTCAGAATAGAAAGACAGAAGATGTATATAATAACTGAATACTCTGTTGTGTGAATGCTTCGGTTTCTTACCATGGTCCATGTTCTCTTGTAGGACATGGGAAGAACAGAAGGCAGAGCATGCTTTTTTAAAGTGGGCCGTGCAGAGTCAAGCCCAAGCTTATCCTGTCAATCGAGGACTCGGATCTGAAGGCAGTGCTCTCTGTTGGTGGACTTGGAATCGCAGTTTGTCTACACTGTCCTCTTCACAGTGGAGTCTTTTTATTTCCAACCTGCAGATTATGTTTTTATATTTGTTGTCACAGTGTGACAATTTTTTGTACAGTTGGTTTTAAGGTCTCCTCTGCCACTAGAGCCAGTAGGTTACAGCTGTTGATGTAACTGTAGCTGCAATTTTTGTGCAGGACTGAGAAACACAGTGCATTATTTATTGCGGAATCATTGCTGCTAAATAACTACTGTCTGTATAGTTAACAAAACAGTTCCATGGCTGAAGAAGTTGCAATGGCTTTATAATATGTGAATGCATCTGTTTCTCTTCATAAAATGTTCTACTGCTGCGGGGTTATTTTGTATTTCTTAAACTGCAGTGTTTCCTGGAATGTAAACATAGCTTTGCTTGGCTATAGGTGAACCATCTTTAATGCTCTAAGTTCATGGCACTTAATTCCTTATTTAACATTGGAAGTATGTGTTGAAATAGTTGAAAACTTATAATGCATATTATGTTTTTGAAAAGCACATGGTGTGAAAGTTGATTGAAACAAGTGAACAGTAACTATTATTTGCTCTCAGATCCTACATTAGTTGTTGATAAAGTAGAGCATGGAGACTGGATGATCAGTTTTGTCAGGCTTACTCCAGCACAAGATATTTGCACATTGTTGTGCATATGGGGCCTGCAGAAGCAATGACCTTTTTACCATGTTTTTAACTTAGAAATACAAATAGTAAAAATATGATTAATATACGTTGGACCCTGGCTTACTTTTGAAACTTAGAATCTTTTCATGACAGAGGAACAGGACAACTAATTACAAGAACATGGGAATAATGTCACACTTTTCCCACCTTGTTGCTCTCCCATTTGTGCATTATTCACTTGAAATCAACTGGAAAGCTGCAAGTTTGTACTTGATAAGAACTCACTATACTGCAGAGCTTTTACAATGGGAACTTAGAGAGTTTTTCAGATCTTAGATGTTATCTGTTTACCAGAGATAGTAAACATGTTATGCTTATGCATCTCAGTGAGTATCATAAGTACACCCTTGGTGATGGTTACAGTATTTTTAAGCATTTGTGTTGACCTTTATGAACCTATTTGTTTAGTGCATCTTAAAGAGACTGTAAATCTTTATTGGTATATTTTGAAATGGTCATGTAAATCTTTGGCTGGTATATCATGAAAATAGTCATAGTTAACTTAATTTTTCCTGACATTCACTGTAAAACATTCAGGGGTCCTACCATTTCTGTTCAGGAAATCTTGTAGTTTATTGTTATTTAACAGTATTAAGTGAATTTTTGTATATTTCATTTTAACTTTATTTGTGAATAGTGTTTGTGGCATGTTTGGGGGTGTTTTATTAATATTTCATTGATACTGGTAAATTTTAATTGTTTTTTTTTTTTTTAATTTTCTGGAAGAGAGAAATTCATGTGTAATGGTGACTATTGGACCACTACCGCTTTTCAGCATTTGTAAACCGGTTTTACGTTAAATCTTGTAGACCTAACAAACTGCTGTTATTTCTAACTGACCGACCTGTATTAATATTGTACTTTTGAAAGTATAAATATTATGTGGAATTCTTTGGTTTTGTTTTGAAATTTATAATAACAAAGGCCCTGTGTTGTTAAAAATACAGACGAAGTGAACTTGCAGTTCTTGGGGCATTGTTGGAAACGTTTAGCTAGATCTGTGTGTTGTGGGAGTCGTCAGTTTTAACTTTGGCCGCTTATTAATTCGAGCAACACAGAAGTAGTGGCAGTGAAAAGTAACGACTCATCCGTGACTGAGGCCGTTGAGGATCTTATCATAAACATGGTCCATAGTCTAATTAATTGTTAGCAAGCAAGTCCTGCGTGTCACGGTATCAGAAGTCTTGCCTAGGTCTAGGAGCATAATACGTGTCTTGGATACATGCGTGGGTCTCCCACTGATACAGCGGGAGCGTTGTGTGTGTGTCAGAGGCAGATTTGGCACTGATGGAAAACCTTTGTCCTGAAATAGTTGTTATATATTTTTTTATAGTTGCTATGGATCTGATCTAGATTTTATACTGAATAACTTTGTAGGAAATGTGTTGTAGACATGGTGGCGTTGAAGAAAGAAGTATCAGAAAAACATCTCATTTTTTTACAAAAGTAGTGAGGATATAGAGTAAATGTTCACTGTGGATTAATGTGGGATTTAGCATTTCTCGAACAGTAATATTTTGTAGGTTATACAAGAGACAAGTAACAATGGGACACTAATGAGTAAAGGACTTAAAGGTTTAACTGGTAAAATGAAGTGCATTAACAAATTTAGAAAGGGATCAGCTGCAGCTAACAAGAGGAGGTTTCCATTTTCAGTAGGAATTCAGCTCTTTTGTTACAGATGAAAAGATCTTCCATAAAGTTAAGCACTCTGTTTATAAAGACATCTTTCTAAGGACCTGCAAGTGAATCAGTTTGCATCATTTGGAGGTAGCTTTAAAGAATCTAAGTGGCATCTATGGTCAAGCCAGTTTCTTTTTTTTTTTTTTTTAATTGTCTATTACTGAAGTTCCTGCGTCAGCAGAGACAGTTCTGCGGCAGCTGCCTGTTTGGGGCAGTAGTCAGTGAGTCTGAAGTCACTGGGCATTTCTCTGACATCCTTTTTGCACAATTCAGTGTTCTGCCTCCCCTCTGGCAGCATCAGGCACTACCGACTTGGTTTCACTGTTCCTGAGAACTGTAGGGACTGTTGGCCTTTTTGGGAGAAGACCTCAACCATGATGAAAACCAAGCAGATAGTCACTAGAAATGGATAATTTTCAACATTTGGTATGACAGCCTTTGTTTGAAGATGAGTGATCAGTTAATGAGAAATGGCCTGCAAGTTGTTGCTGATTTTAAGTCGTTATTTTTAGAAGAGAACCTGGCGTAACCCATCTACCCC
>NW_010105396.1:34916-36535 GCF_000699245.1 Pterocles gutturalis | reverse complement strand
AATGCCGAGGTGCATGCGGAGGTATGTGTAGGACTAAGGTGGGCTTGAAGACAGGAACGAGGCAGGTGGTGATGAGGTTGATGCATACGCAGGTGAAGGCTGAAGGGGAGAGAGAGTGGGTGGAGGATGGGGATTTACAGGGCAGGAGTGAGGGGGGAGGTTGAAGGGACAGACCAGCTGCTCAGCAATGCCCTAGTGAAATGTGCATCTCAATACAGCTGTGTTATTTTTGTGCTGCTTAACCACAGCATTAAGTAGCCAGAGTGTATCCCTGAATTGGGCAATAAAAGTTAAAATAAATGATTATGAAAGAATCAACATACTTTGTATCTGGAAATCATTTGAAAAACTGCAAGGCAGCATTCTTTGAGCTGCTTGCTTGTTGTTTGCACATGAGTTTTTCAGTTTAATAAAGGTACATTGTTTCTGGTTTGCAATGTTAAGATGGAATTAAGGTTAAGAATACATTCAGTAATTGAGGACAAAATATATGAAAGGTATGTTGTAAAATCCCCAAGCTAGGTATTGTAAACCCAAGAAATACCCAGAATTAAGGTCAGAATTGAAGGAAATCCAAACAAATTAGGGTATGGAAATGCACAGCTGTAGCCTATAGTGACCCTGAAGAAAAATTAGGACTTCTCTGTGACAACGTGTGGTCACAGACATTTGGTCATTTTATCTGGTCACTAAGGGGCAGAGCTGAAATAGTTTGTGCACCTCGTTAGCACATTCCATACCTTTTTTCCTGTAGTAAAGTTTGGCTTTGAAACAAATGCACTATTTTGTGAAATTTCTTAGATTTTGGGAGGAACTTGAATGCTTACTTTTTACAGATTTTTTTCTTCCATTTTAGAGACTGGGCTGTTAGAGATTTTATATTGCTCTTTGGCCTATACGTGGGGCAGTGACATCCATGTCAGACTGATTTAAGAGATTGACAAGACAACAATTATAAAACATGAAGCACTGTACAAGTGTGTACATTGTAAAGTAAACTCTGGCTGTACAGGTAGGATCATTCTGAAAAGTGTAAAAGCCAAGTAGATACACGAGCTTTGTAATTCATACCATACAACCTGGAATTTAGTTGCAGAGAAGTCAAACCCTTGTTCTAGTCCACAGTGGAAATCTGTGTTGTCAGAACTGGGATTAGAGGTTAGCTATTCTAGATTTTTTTTTTTTTAATCTTTTGTGATTTTTCACTGGGCAGGCTGTACTGTGCCTCTCTGATTAACTGAGAGAAAAAGATTGATATCAGTGGAAAAATGTGTACATTACAATTTTCCATTATTTTCACATTTTCTAAAATCCCTTAACTCATTCAAGCTCTGTAATTTTTGAGACAGCTTAAGCTGTGAATGCATACACATGCACATTCTTACTGATGAAAATAGCTGCTTAACTTATTGTCCTGGCTGCATCCTCCAAAATCACTTAAGAAACAGGCCCTGCCTGAGCAGATTGCTTGTATGGTCCTCCTAATGAGATACATGCCTTGTTCAGCTCAGATGCCATACTTTGAAACACATTTTTCCCTTGAGAGCTACGAAGTTCCTTCATTTCATACAGTGGGATCTTGCTGATGGAAATGCCATCACTGCAGACTGCAAACCAGG